>NW_024108692.1:154197-378701 GCF_000738735.6 Corvus cornix cornix
TTTTACCCTCAATTTCCCCAAATCACTTACCAATCTTCAGGACACAGTAGCTGGCTGCAGCCATGAGGGGGAAAAGGGAGATGGTCACCACTCCCACTAGCATGCATGTGGGAAAGGTGTGGGATTGCCTGGAATGAGGAGCTGTGGGAACATGATCTGTTGGAGAAGAGGAAGCAGAGAACAACCAATGGCCTTAGAGGTGTTCCGGTTTGGCCAAATTTAGAAATATATATGCCTCTGAGAGAAGGCACAACCACCCCTTCCCCCACCAAGTTCGGGAAAAAAATAAATTTTCCTCGAAGGAAAGTGAAGAAGATAAAACTATTTATTTAACAAACACACAGGAAAGGAAAATAATGTTAAATGGTAAAATCTTTCGCTGTAGAGGAAAAAACCTGGGAAAGTGTTCGAGTCCTCCCTTTGGTCTCCTCGGAGCTGGGCTTGGCCCAGGGCCAGGCCCTCTGTGCCCAGTGGAAAGTCCTCCCGATGTGCTCTGATGTTACAGCAATCAAGCAGTCCAGTAGAAAAGGGAGAAAATCCGAAATTCCAGAGAAGGAAATGTTCAACTCTCAGCCTCTCTCCAGAGAACCAGAAACTGGAAAAAAACTGGCCAAAAACTGACTGGAAAAGCTGCAAGCCGGGTGCTTCCTCGCTCCTCCCCCTGCCCCAGCTGGAAAAAAAAAACCTGCTATCTTTATGTGACCTTGAACAAGTTTCAAACTGCTTTGAGAAAGTTTTGCTCAGTTTTTTTCTTCCCCCTCTCAGGCTCAGTTCAGAGGCATAGAAAGGCCAATAATTAATTTCTGGGCATAGGCAGCGATATGGGATACACATCATAAGGTCACCCCAAGACAAGAGGAAAACAAGCTTCCAGCTTATGAACCTCCCAATGTCCTGGTGTTGGCAGCTGGGCAGCCTTGGCCCAGTGCTGAGGGACACTGGGTGTGAGGGAGAGAATCACTCACCAGCAGTGGATGTCCCTGACTGAGAGATTAATCCACTGCCTGGGAGGAGAAAGGGACAGGGAGAGAGTCTGCAGCTGCCCCAGGTCCTGCACAGACTGAGCAACTGCAGGGACCCCCAATCCACCCTCTATCAACTGTGGGGATCAATAAATGAATGCCCTGCTCAGCTGTGGCTCTGCATTAGATCTGGCACCACCACTCTGCCCTTTCTGTGATGCTGGGGCAGGAGAGGAGCAGGATGCTCTGCTGGGACTGGCAGGAGTGTCCCTGGTGCCCAAGGCTGTGCTGAAGTGCACCCTGACCCCCAGCATCCCAACTGCCCGGGGACATGCTGTGGGGCAGGGCAGGGTCCCCTCCCTCACCTGGGGTCTGGGGAGCCCTGGAGTGTTTCCTGTGTGTGCCCCAGTGCCACGACTCACCTGTGACCCTCAGGTTTGTGGGAGCACTGAGGGCAGAGTTCCTCACTCGGTTGCTGTTGTCCTTGTGCTGGTATCCACATGTGAATGTTCCTGAGCTCTCTATCATCATGGACAAGGTCACAGAGTAACTCAGCTGATGTTGTTGGGCTTTTGGGCTGAGCATCTCCACCTTATCCTTGCAGAAATCTACTTTCATATTAGGAGTCTGATATTTAATGAGATGGTGAAGGAAAACCCATTCTCCTTGCTGAGCATTGGAGGCATTCAAGAAGAGCTCAGGAGCTGGGAGGTCACTTGGAGACAGGGCACAGGGACAACTTGGGAGAGTGTTCTGTTGTCAGAGCTGGAAAATGGCTCAGATGGGGAACAAAGAACTTCTCCATTCCCATCTTCAGCCCCACTCAAATCCCTTGATGGGACCTATCCCCATAGTCTCCATGCCCTGGGGAGCTGCAGATGTCCTGAGCCATCACAGCAGCACCTGTACTAGGGGACACAGAGGGGTTTGGTCAGACAGGCAGCAACCCAGCTCAGCCCTGTGCTCCTGTCCACATTTCCACTGCTGAGTCCTTGCTGGGCCCGCACCTTCCTACCCATGCAGCTCCATCCTGCATCTCCTTTGTCTCCTGACTTGATACCTCCCCACACCCATTTTTTGCGGGTTTGTGGTTCTAGATGGATGTCTATGGCACCCAAAAGCACTTCAGCATATACCAAGTCTCTCACTATCAGACAAACCACCTTAAAGTGTTTGGAAATTCCCCCTTGGCTCAGCTGGAGGAAGCACTGGTCCTGCTGCCCTCCCCAGAGCAGCTCTGCCCCTCAGTGCTGCACGGCTGCTCCACACACCCTTTCCCCAGGGGCCTGCCCTGGGCCCAGCACGGGCCCTGTCCTGCCCCGCTCAGCAGCGCTGCAGTGCTGAGCCCCAAGGCAAAGCCATCCCCAACTCACCCAGCAGCAGCAGCAGCAGCAGGAGGGGGAGGAGGAAGACCGGGCGAGCAGGAGACAGCCTGGCACATCCCCCCTGGGCCAGCATTGTTTGGGGCACTGCAGCCACAGCCTCTCCTTGCAGCGTCTGCTGTGGGCTGAGCTCTGCCCAGCGCTGCAAGAGCTGCCTGGCCCGGGGCTTGCAGCGTGCCTGGGACTGGTCCTGCTGCAGGCTTGAGGGCTGGCAGGACCTTCCCACACCGAGTGGCTGTGGCCAGCGGGGGCCCTGCCTCAGCCCCTCTGTGGCCGCTGTGCCTGCAGAGCCCCCGCTTTCATTTCCGCACCCTGTGAGCCCAGAGTGTTATAAGTGGTTTGGTCCCTGTTAATCAATAATGTTAATGAGCTAATTGGTTGAGCTGGTGGACATTTTTTGGGTTGGGGGTTTGGGTGTAGTTAGTTATTAACTGAATTTCAATGTTGCAAATTTATTTGTATTTGGGGCAGCACTTATGTATCACCATTGGTTGACACGTGGGACCGGTCGGTGGGTTGGAGTATCTGGAAAGTTCTGAGGTGGACATTACATCATCATTTATCGCACCAGAGAGGACACGGATTGGACTATAAGAGCAACCAATGAAATTGCCCCCTGGACAAATGATTGATAAAGAACGCACCTCTAAACGAGCCAATGATAGCGAGGATCAAAAGTGACTGACCAATCTGAAGTGGGCCAAAAGACTCCATAAACTGTTCCGGTGCCGGGCACGGGGTCCTCCTTTGCTGACGTGCTTTTCAGGGGAGCATCCAGCATTGGGCGCGCTGCTTTGCCTGCCTTGTTGTCTTGGGTTCTTTAGCTACTCTCGGTTCCTGTTCTCAGTCACTGTTAATAAAACCTATTAAAATTGGCAACATTGTCAGCCTGTTTCTGACATGGAGCACGAGCTGTGTTTGCCTGTCCCTCTGGGGCAGCCTCCTCCCTGCAAAGCCCTCCTGAACCTGCCCCTTCGTTCACAGAGCCTGGTCTTTGTGAGGGATACCAAGAGCCATGAAAGCTGCTGGAGGCACAACAGGGCAGGACACCAGCAATCCTGCAGCTTCCTGATACTTCCACCTCCAATGATAGAGGAGCCAGTGAGGAGTGGGGCTCTGCTGGATCTCCTGCTCACCCAGCACAAGGCACTTGCTGTTCTGCTGCCCAAGGTGCCTCTGCAAGGGGCACTGTAACCAGCTGGCCCATGCCCAGGGACCTGCCCTTGGCTGCAGCACAACAAGCCTGGCTTTATTTATGGAGAACATTTTGGTGCCCTGAGTCCCCCACTGCCATTTGTCCCTCCCAGGTGAAGGCAGGAGACTGGGGATTGAGAAGGAGGCAAGGCTCTGTTGTGTCCCCCTGTGCAGTGGTTTAGTGCATGGAAGAGGAGACACGGCTTTGCTGCAGATCTTGCACAGCCTGGAGCTGCAGGTCATGGCCACGAGTGTCCCAGATGGGACAGGAGAGTCCAGGGCTGCAGGACCACCCTGTGGTGGTGGCACTGGGAGAAGAGGGTGAGATTTGGTGCAGCCTGTGCACATCCTTGGGATGAAATGGACACAGTTCAGAGCCCTGGTGCCAGTGAGTTATTGCCCAGCACAGATGAACAGAGAGCAAAGGTGGGTGTGAGAAAGAGGGTGCAGAAAGTGTTGAAATAACTGCCATCAAAACCTGAAACCACAATCTGAGCTTTCATCAGAAATAGTCTTTAATTTTTACACCTTCAGCCTGTGCAGAGATGTCCCAGGTAATAACTGATCTTATACGGTGGGTTTGGAGCATGTCCTCACGTGTTGCTCTATTGCACCTCCTTTGTCTCATGGCAAAATAGCTTCTTATTATTGCTCTGAGTTCAGATGTCAGAAATATTCATGGTTAGTCATTTTTACTGAGATTTTTAACTACTAATTAAGCATTAAAAGACATTCTTAATCTGTGTATGAAATAGTTCAAGCTGGATGAGTAAATCCAATTTTTTATCCCACGTTCACCACCAAAATCATTCTCAGCATCCCCTGACTTTATTGTTCTTTCTCAAGGCACCTCTCATCCCATCTCATTCAATTCCCATTTTACTGAAAATCCTAAATTTCCGAGTTTAGGGCACTATCTGCATTCCTCCTCTAATTCCATATTACTTTATTGTGGGGTTTCAGTCTGTTCAAGCACAGTTGGGACGTGGTTCCAGCTCTCACCATCCTGACAAACTTTATGGCATGACAACAATAGGTCAATAATGCAATGACAAGAGGCAATGGCTTCTCATTTTTATTTACAATCTCCACTTTACGTGGTAGCAACAAGGGGGGAAAAACCTCCATAGATCAAATTACCTCAGCTTGTTCAAACACTTGATCACCCTCATGGCAAAATACTACCAAAAACATTCTGTATATTTAATGGGAATTCTCATGTTGCAGCTTGTGTCTCTGAGCCAATCAAGGCACCTCACCAAGAAGATGTCAAATGGAGAGAGAAATGCAGCAAGGCCATTGAGCCCCAAACTGCTCCCTGGGTCTGACAGACATTGTTCCCTGGGGAGGTGGTGGAGCCTCCATCCTTGGAGATATTCAAAAGCCTCTGGGAGAGGTTCTGGCACACCAGCTCCAGGTGTCCCTGGGTGAGCAGAGGAGTTGGACCAGGTGATCTCTTGGGGTCACTCCCAACCTCACCTACTCTGTGTTTCTGTGATCCTGTACAGGGCACGAGACACCTGGAACCATAGTTTTCAGAATCTCCAAAGTCAAATGTGACTGTATGTATACCCAATTCTGGTGTGTGTTTAATTTTCACCTCCTCTTGACTGTTTAACCTTTGCAGATGTGGTGATAGAAAGTGCTTTAGAAGATGAGTGGTGTGATACAGAGGCACAGAATGCTTCTGAGCTGGTGCAGTATTGATCACTGAGCAAAATGGAAGTCAGGAAGCAATTCCAACATGTTGGAAAAATCATTTTAGTGTGTTGTCTGTATCACTTTACTCCATAATTCTGGTTGTAGTTGAAGAAAGAATGGAGCTGGAATTTCAATGTCCTCAGGAGAAGCCATTAAGGGAATTGTCTGTTGCTTCTGACTTCTTCTGTCCAGACTTCATTACATTTGTCCTGAGCTTGACCTCCTGGTCCTTGCATTTCCTGGGCTTGCTGTGCTGGGAAGTGCTCATGCTGCCATAAGACTCAGATCATTTTTAGGGCATTTTTACCTTCTGTGATTTGGTGTGTGATCCTCCTGTGCCATGGCAGCTACATCGAGTGCCTGGTTTAAGTAAATGAAGGAAACAGCATTCAAAGTGCCCCCCAAAGCAGAGCAGCTGAGTTACCCAGTGAGTTCTACACCAAATCTCAGGTAAGAGCCCTGGGAAGCTTGGATTTTAGGTATTTTAGCATTTATTGTGTGTGACTAATCTGGGATGTACAGCAATATGGTAATCATTTAATCTGGAGAACGAAGCGTTAAATTGCAGTTATTATTTCTATGTGATGTATTTATTATATTCTTCTTCCTATTTATCAGCCCTGATTTTGTTGCTCTTTTACCTCTGTGTAAAGGGATGAAGGGAGAATAATTCAAGCAATCTGTGAGGAGAAAACTGGGAGCCAACCAGAAATGACCTGAAGATTGAGCTCTCAGGCATGGACCAGGTGTGCCCTGGAGAGACAAGCAGATCAGAGATCCCCAGCAGCACACCCAGGGCTCCAGGACAACCAGAAGGGCTCTCCTTGGAGTGGTCTGAGATGAGATCCCACTGTCTCTGGGGTCTCTCCCATTCTGCTTTGTCGTCTTGGGATTTGAGTGGCCAGTTTGACCAGGGCTGAAGACCTCCTGCAACTTCTTGTGGCTTAGACTGGGACATGTAGAAGAAAGCAGGGGCTGGAGGTGAGAAAAGGGATTTCAGAGAGTATCCTAAGGGCATGGGCAGGTTTTGAGGTAAGATTCACACCAGAGGTGGTGGAAGCTCAATGACAGAGCACAATGTGCATTGTATCTGCTTGAGCTGCACAGGGCTCTGGATTCAGGGGCTCTGGCCCCATGCAGGGAACTTTGTCATGTCCTGTGTCTCTGGCTGAATGGCAGTGAAATTCCTGGCTGCAGCACAGGCAGCCGTGGGAATCCTACCCTGAAAGATCCAGTGCTGTGCATGGAGGTTTCTGGTGGCACTTGGGTGTTGTGTGGGTGTCCAGGAGATCGCATGCCCAGGTGTGATCAGCAGGACACAAGGCTTACAGGAGACACAAACTTTTCTGCAGCAGCTGAACATGGGCTTGAAGCAGGAAAAGCTCTAAAACAAGGAGGAGGGAATGAAAGATCTTGGCCAAGCCAAACAGCACAGGATTGTTCAGCTTTGTATCAGCAGTGCACAGAGAGCAGATGCCCACTGCAGGCAGCAGTGAGGGCCCACTGAGTCAAACAGGGGATCTCTGCTCTGCAAAGCACTTGGGATTGCAATGGAGTTGGTCTTTGGGAACTGGAAGGAATCCCTGGTGCAGCTGCCCCTCTTCCTCTGCTCATCAGGCAGCTGTGAGATGTGAGGCTTTGGGAAAGGAGGAGCAGAGCTGCACATGGGGCACCTGTAAGATCTGCTGCTTTCTTGCCTGAGCACATCCTGGGCTGGGGCAAGGGACAGAGGCAGAGAAGAGGAACAGAGCAGCCCTTGTTGCTCAGCAGGGCCAGGAAGTTCTGCTGGGAGAAAGGAGATGGTCAGAGAGAGAGTTTAAGGGTTCACTGGAAGCTGATGTCTTGGAGCATTTCCCTTTCCCAGGCTCCTGCCCACTGCTTCAGGAACTCCCGGCAGCACCTTCTGCTATTCTCCTCTGATTCCCAGCAAAGCCAGCATGAGGATGAGCAGGAGAGCCAAGCTGAGCCAGGTTCATCCCTGGTGGAGCTGCATGGCTTGGGGACCCCTGTCCCAGGGACCTGAGCCCACCTGTGCCTCTGTGCTGACACCACCTGAGAACTGAGCGGGGAGAGCAGCTGGAGTTCCAGGCACACCCGAGTGGAGAGGGAGATTTCTGTGGGGTGGGAAAGGCAGAACAGGAGCTGATAACTGGGGCAGGATGGAGCTGTGAGGGGGGTGGGCAAAGGAGGACCCACCCATAGCAATGGTGCAAGGACTTGTTTGGCCATGGCAGAGCTTTGGGAGTGCAGGTGTGTGGAGACCTACACAGAGTGTTCTGCCTTTCTGCTGTTGTGTCTCTGTCTACCATAAGATTTTGGGAAAAGGTGTGGAGATGAGAAGCTCTCAGCAGTTTCTCTTGCAAAATCTCATCCATCTCTGTTTTAATTTAATCTTTCTTTCTCTAGGTGGATCTTCCTGTTCTTCATGTCATAATTCTTTAGAAATCCAGACTTTTCTTTCACTGCACAGACAGGAAAAAGTTATGCGAATGAAGTAATACTGACAATCAGTGAGGTGGAAATCAGTGCAAAAACCTAAAAAAGAAGAGGGAATTACCAATGGAATTCTTTAAAATTTTATTAATAACTAAATTTCAAGGAACTTTCAAAATTTCACAGTGACTATGGTGACTATTTAGAAAGGAATATATCCTCAGTGATCATTGCCATTATGGGATTTGGTATAGATAATGTAAACCTATCCTTAACACATGAGTGACTTGGTCATTTTCTCTGATATTGACCTAAAAATTCTTCTTGGAAACTCGCTGACAAAGACATGACATGTGATCTTCTGGAATACCAACAGCCCAACTTAATCTTTACTGTTTTATTTGTCTTTTCTTTTTCAGTGTTCAAAGTCAATCCCTAAACAAACTGATCAAAGTTCATTTTGAACTGAATATATGGAGATAGTTCTTACCTGTTAACAAGCAAAAGCCAGCTCTAATTCTTAAATAAACCACACTTTGTGGGCATTGAGCAGGATCCCTGCTGGTCTTAGACATCTCTGAAACATTGAAGCTCCATTTGCACAACACCAAAACAAAGCACTCATATGGCAGATGAGACATGACCTTCAGGCAGCAAAGAGATTTTTGGGCAGAGGAATGCCACATTTAAACTTTGGAATGAGATTCTTCTGTTCATTTTCCTTTGTTTCTACAGGTGGAAGTTTCTCTGGCAAGAGGAAAAATACCTGTCCCATATCAGTGCTCACCTTTGCTGACCAAGGCAGGTAAGCAGCTCTGTGTTGTTTCTTTCTCTCCTGAACAAGTGGTGAATGTGCTGCTGCTGTCAGGGTGGAAAGGAACCACTCTCTTCCCTTCACCCCAGCTGTGCACACAGGGACCAGCAAGCTCTTCCCATCCCCCAGGTCTCCTCAGGCAAAGGTGGCAAGAACTGGGAGCATCAGCAGCACAGGTGTTTCCAGGGGGGCTCAGAGAGGAACTGAAAGTGACAGGGAATGGTCATTTGGGGGAAAAGCTGAGCTATGGGCTGGCCCTCTGGGTCTGGTGTTGTGTCTTCCCCAAGGATGGTTCTGCTGCCTTTGGTGTCCAGAGCTGGCTGTGCTGTCCTGGTACAGCTTGGAAGGGGAGGCTGCAGAGCAGGAGAGAAGGGTGGAATTCCCCCTCTGGAAAGGGCTGTTGGGCCCAGGGACCACCTTGGGGCAGGGCCTTGAGGCAAAGCAGGGCTGATGATAATGCTGGAACTTCCTTCCCAGCAAGCAAGGCTGGTCCCAAGTCTGGCCACTTGGAACTCTTTCCTGTTGCAAGCTGAAACAGTGTGAAACTGCCTTGATTTTATGGTAACTCAGGATGATGATAACTCCCAGAGCACCCAGAGGTCAGCAGCCCCTGCAGAAATGTGAATAAGCTTAAACATTTCCTGGTTAGTTTCATTTCCTTGAATGATTGAGGTTGTCAATTCATAAGCAGCAAACCTCATGTCATCATGACATCATCTTTGTTTATCAATTAAATCATTCTTCTCATGATTCCAGAGAATTCAGTGATCTTTTCAGACCTCACAGGTGTTGCAGAGTCAGTGTCAACTCAACTCCATTTTCTCCCCTTCTGGTCTAACACTGATTATTGCCCTCAGTTAAACTGTGGCCAGTTGTGTCTGTTAGCTGTGTTGAACATGAAGCCTCGGGGCATGGCAAAACTCTGCCTTTGTGTGTTACTTTGTTTGTTTGTTTATTTGGTTTTTTGTTGTGTTGAGTTTTTTAGACCTATTTTCAGGTCTTTTGAAAAGCATTCAGTTTGTTTGGGAATGTGGTTTTGGTCTCTGAAGTACGAACTGATAATTTGTTAGACAGCGAGGTCTCTTTGGGGCCCTCCTTGGATGACAGGAACATTTTGTAAAAGTTGGATGAAAAAAGACCATGACATTTGTCAGAAGAAGTTTCAGTGTTCCTGAACAAGGTGTGTAAGGTCTCAGCATGTTCTGGCTGGAATTCCTGGGTCAGATGTTCCTGTCTTGTGACATTTTCCTTTTCTAAGCCTCCAGCAGCTGATCCAGAGGGGAACAGGTTTCTACAAGTCCTGTGTCACATCTGCCTCTCCCCAAATGTCTGGATTAATATCCCAGCCTTAATAATATCCAAAACAGTCCCTGAGAGATATTTTTAAGTGACTGAGGAGCAAACCCCTCATTTCTAAGAACAACTGACCTCTTTCCCATATCAACTCTCCAAATTAATGCTTGCAACAAAATTTCCTATGGCCTTATGGGAAAATCACCTGCAAAGCACAGACGTAGTGTATTTCCAAACCCTTAAAAACCCCTGGACAGCAGAAACAACAGAATTTAACATGACAGTTTCCAGAGTTCAGTGCCAGCTGCAGGTTGACATTCAGTGCCCTGAGCTCCCTGTGTAGTTTACGGACACGTGGGTGATGTGTTCAGTGGATCTGAGTTTGTGGCCATCTCACCCCAAGACCTTTGGCTTCTTGAATGATGTGAGACTGGC
Source organism: Corvus cornix cornix (assembly GCF_000738735.6). NCBI lineage: Eukaryota > Metazoa > Chordata > Aves > Passeriformes > Corvidae > Corvus > Corvus cornix. The sequence continues at coordinate 164,412 of NW_024108692.1, forward strand.
GTGGTTTAACCCCAGATGGCCACTAAGTACCACACAGCAGCTCACTCACTCCCTGGCCCTTGGCACTCCCTGAGTGGGGAGAAGAATTGGAAAGAAAAGTTTTGATTGAGACAAGAACAGCTTAAGAATTGAAAGAAAGTAAAAAAATATAGTAAGAAGAATTGCAATGAAAAGGAGAGAGGGGGAGAGAGAGGGAGGAATAAAACCCAAGCAATGCCCAGTCCAATTACTCACCACTCACTGACTGTTGCCCAGGCTGCCCCTGGGCAGTGATCAGCCCCCTTCCTGCCAATTCATCGGTTTATATACTGGGCAGGACATTCCGTGGTCTGAAATATTCCCCTGGCCCATCCAGGTCACCTGTCCTGGCCCTGCTCCCTCCTGGTTTCTTGTGCAGCTCCACGCAGGCAGAGCAAGAGACACTGAAAAGTCACTTGGGGTGAGCACAGCTGAGCAACAACTGAAACACTGGTGTGTTATCAACATTGTTCTCATCCTGAATCAAAAAAAAAAAAAGCCCTGGACAAGCTACAAGGAAGAAAATTAACTCTATCCCAGCCAAAACCAGGCCAGAGACATCACAGTGCCCATTTGTCTCCATGTCCCATAAATACAGCTCAGAACAACCAGCTCAGAGGAGAAAGCCTGTGCTGTGGAGATCAGAGTGGAGATGAATCCCCATTGTGGTGGTCTGTGGTGAATTGGATGAAATCCCTCCAGGAGTTCCTGTGTCTCCTTAGCAAGTGAAGAGGGAGAATTTGTGATTAAAATCCAGTGAATTAAACACTTCCCCTGTAACTGCAATTGTGCTTCCCCAGTGGCCCAATATGGCAGGTGTCTTCCCAGGACAAGAATTGATCCAGAATGTGGAATACTGATGTCTGCCTTGATCCACCACCACACCTGTTCAAACAGCATCCGATTTAGTTACATCAGACACAGCTGTGAGACCTGGAGACAGCCTTGTCTAGAAGCTGAGATGTATCCAGACAATGCAGTGCAGCATGTTGAATTCCAGCTTGGCAGTCATCAGGATGGCCCACCTTCCTCACTGGTCACTAAAGTGGGAATATTGAACACTAATACACTCATAAAGTAATGAAGATATCACACCAAAAGTGTTTCTATGAGGACTGAGATAAGGGCAGTCAGGCACATCCTGGCAATGACAAAGTGCAGAAGGAGCCAGAGCCAGAGAAGGGCAAGATCTTTAGTGCAGTGCAGCAAAGCCAAGCCTGGTACAGCTCCCTAAGTGATTCCAGGTTTGTGCTGAGCTGAGGCACTGTCACTCTGCAGCCTGATGGTTCCCAGGGAGCTGTAATTTCAGGATACCAAGTGCCATGGATTCCCCTTCCTCCAAATGTGGGCATGGGAGGGGGAAAGAGTTTCTTCCTCCTTTTCCCCCATCTCAGATCATGGGCAGAGAGACTTGAGCAACCCAGACCAGAGATTTCATCCGGTCTGTTAGTTAAGGTGTCCATTAAAGTTCACAGTGGGGTCTGGGTTGAATTTTCCTCTCTTGCATCCCCTGTCACAATTTCCTGGGAGCACATTGGACTGAGAGATATTCCCAGTATCTGCAGGGGTAATTGAGATCTCTGGAAAGGCACAAGTTTTCTTGATGTCTGAACTCAACTCTTTGAGCACTTGGCATCTTCAGAAGTTGCAGCTGGTGCCAGGTGCCAGGTGAGAGAGAAAACAGGGCTTTGGGACAGGATTTCCCTTCTTTGCTCACTTCCCTTCTGTGCCTGTTCCAGGTCAGCTGCGGGATCATCCCACCCAGGGGACTGCAGGGATGGAGCAGAGGAGATGGCTCCTGTTGGCTCTGGCCCTGCTTCTGGCCATTCCTGTCTCAGGTAACGCTTCCAGGAGCTGTTCTGCTCCTTTCTGGGGGATTCCAGCCTGCAGATGATCAGAAGTGCAGGAGCTGAGGGCCATGGTCTCCTGAGCAGCCCTGATTTGAACTCCACAAGAGCCAGAGCTGCCCTGCCCCTCTGCTCTTGGGGAATCCAGCCCTTTGCAGCCGGAGTTTCTCTTCCTTGGTGGAGCTGGGGAAGCCCTAAGCCAAGGCAGCTCTGCCCTGTCCAGCCCTCCCCAGTACCAGGAGCATCTCCCTGCCTGCGTGGGCAGTTGGCATTGGCACAGCTGCCCTGCTGCTGGTGGCACAGGGCTGCAAAGGGGCAGGGACAGCTGGGAAGCTGCATGGAATGGCTCTGGACATGCTTTTATACTTTTTATTTTTTCATTTTCCACAAAATATTTCTATTCTCTACAACTTGTATCAATCCTTTCATCTATTACTTTGGGCTTTTCAATTTCGCCAGTTCCCATTTCGCCTCAGAGATAAGAAAATAAGGAGATAGGGAGTGAATGCTCCAAACCAGAATTAATTTCTCTTTTATGAAAACTTCAGAAAAAGTATTGTAATTTTCATCAAACCATTGATTCTGCTTTCCTGGGTTTCTTTTCAAAACTTAAAACTTTCCTGAAAGAACTCTTGGGCTTTTTTTTTTCTCAGATTTTGGTGTATTTCTGTGATGATCATGGCCTAAAGGTGTATGAACAGAAGAGACAAATGTCTGAATATTTGCAACTTTCAGTTCTTCAGCACAGTTACTCCCAGTCCTCTGTCCTTCACACCAGTACATTTTCTGATTGATGTCAGCCAGATGCTCACTCAAGTTTGGTTTCCACAGAACATTTCAGAGTCACGGCTCCCCTGACTGTAGTTGGAATTGTCGGCCAGGATACAATCCTTCCTTGCACCATCTCTTCCACAAAGCCACTGGACAACCCCCAAGTGCACTGGATAAAAATCACAGATGGGCACACAGAGGACATCTACACATACGGGCAGTTTGGGGGTGAACCAATGCAGAAATACCGTGGGAGAACATCAGTGCCAGGAGATGGATTTGCCACTGGGAACGTGTCCCTGACATTAAAGAATGTCCTACCAGCAGATGAAGGAAGATACATTTGCAGCGTGGAATCCAGTGTCTGGTTCGCTGAAAATGACACCAAGCTCAGCGTTGCAGGTTGGATACTTTCTGGGCTGGGTGAGGAAGGGGGAAAGTTCTTACAGAGGGAAAAGAGCTCTCTGAAAGGTCACTGTCTCCCAGCTGATGCCGCCTCATATGACCCAACATATCACCTCCCCACTCCCAGCAGCCCGTGGGCCACATGGCAGCTGCCTTTTGATCCCTGTCACACTTCATTTGTAAATCACTGAGAGGTCTGTAAAGAGCCAAGAAAATTCAACCCATGTGCCACCACCCGGGAGGGAACCCAGGAATTGCTAATCTTACCAGCCCCAGGAAGGTCATGGCAGCCCTCACAGTTTTAGGCAAGGAAGGAACCCTAAACCTGAATGTTCCAGGAGACACAGAGCCTGGACTGCACGTTCAAAGGCAGTTGCACTGTGTGGTGAAATGGAGCAGGCAGGAACAGCTTGGTTAAGCTGCAAAAGAGCCTGGGGGGAGTTCCTGTGCCAAGAGATGCTCTGGACGTTCCATGCCCAGCCTGAGCCCTGTTCTGACCCGCGTGGGGCTGGCGAGCTGCAATAATCCCTGCTGGGGAGGTGTGAGCCCACCTGAGAGACGCCTGAGTGCTCAGCATCCCTGGCTATGGGACTGATGGGAATGGGGGCCCTACCTATTGGGATTTCTCTGCTGGGCTAAGGAGATGTTCCAGGCTGCCAGTTCCCCCCAGCTGGACAGTGGGCACCATTTGTGTGCAGGTATTGATAATGTCAAGTGGAGCTGGTCAGCCTGGATTCACTGATCAAAAACAGCACAGAACGCCAGAATTATGGAATCATAGAATGATTTGGGTTTGATGCGGCCTTAAAGATCGCCTCATTCCAAGCATCCCTGCATGGACACAGATGCCACTCACTAGACCACATTTTTCAAAGTCCTGTCCAACATGGCCTTGAAAACTTCCGGGCTTCTACAGATTCATGCTAAAAGAGGAATATAAACCACACACCTTCTCCCTGCCTGCTATGAAATAGTGGGGAGCTAAGAGGCAAATTGTCGTGTTTTAAGAGCTAGGTGTCTTCCAAGGAAGACAGGAACCTTCCTGGAATGGAAGAGATGACCCCTCTCCCTCCAACTTATTACAGCTTTGAAATTATGGGGTTTTGGGCAAATATATGTGAAAATGAATAACAGTTCTTTACTAGAATGTATCTATCTATCTATCTATTTATATAGAGAAAAACAAACAATAACAACAGAAACAACAACAACAAAAAAAACCAAAACAGAAAACCCAATAACAGCCTTTTTCCTACCAATCAAGCGCTTTTCCTTTTTGGCGTAGTTATGACCACACCTGGCAGGAGGCACTGTTGGCCCATATTGAGGCAGAGGGGGTGCAGTGACACCCCCATGGATGCAGGGGGCACTCCAATGCAAGCCCTGAGCCTCCCCAGGGGTTAATGGTGGCCCTGGGAAGAGAGAAAAGGTGGAGCGTAAAGGGGGTTGCTGGGTTTCCCTGTGTCCTCACGTGTCCAGTGAAATATCCTGGTGATGGCAGCTCTGGTGAGGTTCCAGTCCATCAGCAGCGGGGAAGGTGCTCTCTCTCTCTCTCTCTCTCTTTCAGGAGAGAGAAGGTGTGGGTCTCCCCTGGCGAGAGTGGGTGCTGCAGAGAAAGTCCCAGTCACCAGACAATTCACTGTAAGCAGAGGCCTTACCAATAGGCAGTCAGGAGAAACTTCACAGCAGCGCCAAACCCCTCTGGCAGCAGAAGTGGAGCACCAAAAACCACCACCTTCTCCCCTCCAAGCTGGGCCAAGACTGACCCACCCCAAGCTAAGAAACTGCTGAAACCACACCACTTTCCCCTTCCCCCGCGGAACCATTTCAATGGAATTCCAAGACGCCCAGATATCTTTTATCTCTTAAATACTATCCATTCACCATCTCCTGTGGAACAAATGGGAAGAAAATTCCCTAAGAAAAAGCATAACCCACAACATTATCCACCACAAATTTATTTCCCATACCAGTGTTACATCAAACTTAGACTTTTAAACTGTATACACATACATGCATTACCCTAATTCTATACATATGTACATCTAGATCTAGATACAGGTACAGTATGACAGACAGTTCACCCCAAAATAAGGTCCCCTTGAGGGTTACATCTTGTCTCTCCATCCTTCTGCATCACCCACCATGTGCAACCTGGCCCCTGAGTAAAGACAACCCCATGGATGAGTTTGTCTTTGCTTGAGGCAGAATTAATCCAAACAGTCTTTCCTAACATACTTCTCATATGCCCCACCAGAACTTTGTCTGTTGTACTCAGGGGTTCATATTGGGCAGGGCCTGCTCGGTTAGTGGAATCTCTGGTGTTAACCACCTATGTAGCTTTTGCTAAATGCAGATCCCACTGCTTGAATGTCCCACCACCCATTGCCTTCAATGTTGTAAGAGTCCATTGCACAACTCAGCTTTCCCAGCTGCTGGTGCATGGTAAGGGATGTGGTACACCCACTCAATGCCATGTTCCCTAGCCAAGGTGTTTATGAGGCTATTCTTAAAATGAGTCCCATTGTCAGACTCAATTCTCTCGAGGGTGCCATGCCTCCAAAGGACTTGCTTTTCAAGGCCCAGGATGGTGTTCCGGGCAGTAGCGTGAGGCACAGGGTAGGTCTCCAGCCATCCAGTGGTGGCTTCTACCATTGTGAGCACATAGCGCTTGCCTTGGCGGGTTTGAGGCAGTGTGATGTAATCAACCTGCCAGGCCTCCCCATACTTGTATTTGGACCATCGCCCGCCGTACCACAGGGGCTTCACCCGCTTGGCCTGCTTGATCGCAGCGCATGTCTCACAGTCATGGATAACCTGGGAGATACTGTCCATGGTTAGATCCACCCCTCGGTCTCGTGCCCACTTATAGGTGGCATCTCTGCCCTGATGTCCTGAGGCATTGTGGGCCCATCAAGCCAGAAATAACTCTCCCTTGTGTTTCCAATCCAAATCCATCTGTGACACCTCTATTTTTGCAACCTGTTCCACCTGTTCGTTGTTGCGGTGCTCCTCATTAGCCCAACTCTTGGGTACATGGGCATACATGATTGACTTTCACAGGAAGCTCCTCTACCTGAGTGGCAATGTCTTCCCATGCTTCAGCAGCTCAGACTGGTCTTCCTCTATGCTGCCATCTGGCCTTTTTTACACCTTTCCAGCCACCCCCACACAGCATTGGCTACCATCCATGAATCAGTGTAAAGGCAGAGCTTTGGCCACTTCTCTCTTTCAGCAATGTCCCAGCCAGCTGGATTGCTTTGAGTTCAGCAAGTTGGCTCAATTCACCTTCTCCTTCAGTAGCTTCTGCAGCCTGTCGTGTGGGGCTCTGTATGGCTGCTTTCCACTTTCAGTTCATCCCTACGATGTGACAGGAACCACCAATGAAAAGAGTGTAGCATGTTTCGTCTTGTGGCAGTTGGTTGTATGGTGGAGCTTCCTCATCAAGAGTCACCTGTTCCTACTCCTCTTCATCCATCAGACCAAAATTTTCACCTTCAGGCCAATTTGTAATTATTTCCAAGATTCCCAGGGCAATTCAAGTTTCCAATAAAGGTGAGCTGTGTGGTGAGGGCGATCCATTTCCTCCATGTGGTGTCAGTGGTGTGCTGGGTAGACGGAGCTTTTCCTTTGAACATCCACCCCAGCACCGGTAGTCAGGGTGCCAGGAAAAGTTTTGCCTCTGTGCCAATCACCTCTGAGGCAGCTTGAACTCCTTCATAGGCTGACAGGATTTCCTTCTCTGTTGAAGTGCGGTTGGCTTCCGACCCACTGTAGCTTCGTCTTCAGAATCCCAGTGGTCAGCCTTGAAGCTCACCGACCTATATGGGTTTGTTGAGACGGACATAACAGAACACACCTGTTGTAATCCAAAGTCCTAAAAGTTTTTATTTTCTCTACTGCTATCCTTATACCTCTTCACAATTGCAGTGCTTTATTGAGTTTGGCTGTTCAGCAAACAATGACAAGGCTGTCTAACAAACAATGACCATTCAAGCATTAAAACAATCAGCTATACAAGCAAAGGTATAGTTGCTACATATTATCTGCCAAGTTCTTCCTTGTACACTCTTAATGTCCCAAAACAAGAACATCCTCTCCTTGTGTCCAGAACATCTTCTCTCATTGATTATCTTCTTGCCTTTCTCTGTGGGCTTCACTGAAGCTGCAGAATTTCACTGTAAAATTCTCATGGGTAAATTCTGACCAATTTCAGGTCTGACTCTGTGAGGCCCCCAAACCAGCTGTCAGCCTCATCAGGTCCCCCCTTTGTTTTTGTATTACAAAGGCAGTGTTTATTGACTTTTGCAGGGCCCTTTGCAAAAAAGACAATAAACATGGCACAGTGAGCAGGATGCAAAAAATAACCAATAGGATCAGGCATCCAATTTTAAGTAGATTTTTGATCCATCCTGCAATTTGCCAATTGCCAAACAAACTATTAAGCCAATCAGATTCTGATTCTTCACGCAATTTTGACATGCTTGTTGGTAATTCTTTAATGTGGGCATGAATAGATTTTGAATGATCAGACAAATTTGTACAACACATTCCATCAAAATCCTCACATCCATGTCCATGTGCTAGTAACAAAAAATCAATGGCAGCTCTATTTTGCAGTGTAGCGTGCCTTACTGAACCGACATCTGTTAATAATCCGGCTAAAGCAAGGGAAGTGGCATTACTCTGCCAAGCTAGTCAACATCCTAACTTGTTTAACAGTCCCAATGCTTTAGCAGATACTATTTGTGGAGAAAAGAAGGAAACAGTCCATCGAGTAGCTGGTGGCCAAAATTTGGTGTTGTCATCACAATCAGGGGCAAACGCACGGGTGCTGCGTTTTCCCCTCTGTGGTTTATGCTGTAAAATCATAGATGTGTCAGGTGTTAACAGTGAGAGTCATCCTAAGCTGCTCCCATTCTGTTCCCAACGGGCTCACCTTTAAAAGGTTGCAGTCGATCTGGATCTTGGTAGCTCTCCCCGCTACTCTTCTCCCATTGGTGTCTGTCTCCCCTGCTCTCCAGGCAGGCTCTTTGGATCACGTAATGGGGTCACCAGATGTCGCTTTGTCAAGGTGGACATAACAGCACACATTTGTTGTAATCCAAAGTCATAAAAGTTTTTATTTTCTCTACTGCTATTGTTATACCTCTTCACAATTGCAGTGGTTTATTGTTGGAGAATGGTTAGAGGATCAGGGACATGGATCATTGATAAAGGGTACAAATCAATAACAGAACTGTACAAGCAAAGGCCTGCACAAGAAAAAGCCTACATGAGAAAATGCCTGCGTGAGAAACAGGCCTGAGAACCAAAAGGGAGTTTTAAGGAGGTACAGTGCTGTGCTGATAAGATATACTGACCATGAGAAGGGAGGAAGATCTTTGAGCTCTCAAGTCAAGACATAAATAATAGAAGCTTGCCAAATGTAGTCTTTTATCTAACCCAATTATGTAGAAGTAAGAGTGCGCTTTCGTAAGTTTGAACCAATTAAGAACTGATAAGCATGTATACTCAATACTATATAAGTGCCTCTGTATTGTTAATAAACGAAGCTTGCTTTATCAATCACATTGATTGTCTGCATATCTTCCCCCGCCGAAGTCAGCAGCTTATTAAGATTGGCTGCTTAGCAAACAATGACAAGGCTTTCTAACAAGCAATGACCATTCAAGCATTAAAACAATCAGCTATACAAGCGAAGATATTGTTGTTACATATAATCCACAGGTTCTTCCTTGTACACACTTACCGTCCCAGAACAAGAACATCCTCTCCTTGTGTCCAGAAGATCTTCTCTCATTGATTATCTTCTTGCCTTTCTCTGTGGGTTTCAGTGAAGCTGCAGAATTTCACTGTAAAATTCTCATGGGTAAATTCTGACCAATTTCAGATCTGACTCTGTGAGACTCCCAGGCCACCTGTCAGCCTCATCAGGCCACCTTCTGCCAGAGGTTCCAGGAAAGACCATTGCTCCTGGCTGCAGAATAGAGCATGTTCTTTACTACTGGTCCTGTCCTGACTGAGCCAAGGGCTACCATGTGAGCAATCTCCTGCTTGATCTGGGCAAAGGCTTGTTGCTATTCAGGGCCTCAGTGGAAATTGCTCTTCTTGCCGGTAACCAGGTAGAGAGGCCTCACAATCTGGTTGTACTTGGGAATGTGCATTCTCCAGAAACCTATGGCACCTAGGAAAGCTTGTGTTTCCTTCTTGTTGGTTGGTGGAGACATTGCTGTGATCTTATTGATGACCTCGGTGGGTATCTGGTGCTGCCCATCTTGCCACTTTACTCCCAGGAATTGGATCTCTTGAGCAGGTCCCTTGACTTTGCTCTTCTTGATGGCAAAACCAGCTTCCGGGAGAATCTGGATGACTTTTTTCTCTTTTCTCAAATACTTTTGTTGCCATATTCCTCCACACAATGATGTCATTTATGTACTGCAGATGTTCTGGAGCTTCACTCTTTTCCAGTGCAGTCTGGATCAGTCCATGGCAGATGGTGAGACTGTGCTTCCACCCTGGGGCAGTCGGTTCCAGGTGTACTGCACGCCCCTCCAGGTGAAGGCAAACTGAGGCCTGCACTCTGCTGCCAGAGGAATGGAGAAAAATGCATTGGCAATGTCAATAGTGGCGTACCACTTCACTGCTTTGGACTCAAGCTCATACTGGAGCTCCAACATGTCCGGCACAGCAGCGCTCAGTGGTGGAGTCACTTCATTCAGGGCACGATAGTCCACAGTCAATCTCCATTCCCTTTCAGGCTTGTGCACAGGCCAAATGGGGCTGTTGAAGGGTGAGTGGGTCTTGCTGACCACCCCTTGGCTCTCCAGCTCACGGATCATCTTGTGGATGGGAATCACAGCATCTTGATTAGTCCGATACTGCCGGCGGTGCACTGTCAAGGTGACAATTGGTACTCGATTTTCTTCTACCCTCAGGAGTCCTACTGCAGAGGGATTTTCTGACAGTCCAGGCAAGGTGTTCAGTTGCCTAATGCCCTCTGTCTTCACAGCAGCTATCCCGAACGCCCACTTGAGACCCTTTGGGTCTTTGAAATACCTGCTCCTGAGGAAATCTATGCCCAGAATACACGGGGCCTCTGGACCAGTCACGGTTGGATGTTTCTTCCACTCCTCCCCAGTCAAGCTCAACTCAGCTTCCAACAGGGTCAACTTCTGCAATCCCCTTGTCACCCCAGCAACAGAAACAGATTCTGGATCCACAGGTCTCGATGGGATTAAAGTGCACTGTGCACCAGTATCGACCAAAGCCTCATATTTCTCTGGTTCTGATGTGCCAGGCCATCAGATCTACACAGTCCAAAAGACCTGACTTTCCCATGTCTCTACCTGGCTAGAGGCTGGACCCCTCTAGTCTCAGCTACCATTCACTCCCCGGGATCAGACATATCATCCTCGCTTCTTTTATACCTGGTAGGTCAGTCACTGGAAGCTGAGGCTACATTCACTTTGGCAAAACTCCTTCTGTTGGTGTTTTCCTCCTTGAGTAGATACACCTGTGCTGCCAGAACAGAAGATGGCTTTCTATCCCACCTACTTATATCTTCCCCATGCTCACGCAGGAAGAATCATAGGTCAGCTTATGGGCTGTACCTCCTCTCCTTGGCTGGGGGACATTGGGCTCTGATGTTGGGGCCTCTGGTGCGCACTGGTGCCACATGGGAACTGCTCTCCCTCATCTCCTTCCTCATCTCCTCTCTCATCTCTCATCTCCTCCCTCATCTCCCCTTTGAGACTCTTAACCACAGCAGAGAAGTGAGCCTGCATCAGGCCATGGACTATGCTCTCAAAATTCCTGAATTTTCTGGCTACAGAACCCACTGTCTCATGGTTGTCTTTGACATTCATTGTTGCCATGAAGCTGGAGTATTGGGATGACCTTAGATGTGCCAGGTTCCACAATATTTGTGCTGTGCACCTGACCTTGTCAGGGTTGTTATCATGTTGTCTGTCCCTTCCAAATAGTATCTCTAATACTGCCATTTTTCTCATGCGTTGGATCCCTTCGTTAGTGGTTTTCCAGAGCATTCTATGATGGTGCTCCTGCAATCTGTCTCTGTGAACAAACCTCTCTTACACTTATTAAAAGCTGCTCCCAGAGAGGAAGAGGCCCTGGTTCCCTCATGAACACCCAATCAATACCCACATCCTGGGTCAAGGATCCCAAATACTTTGCTTCACCACTATCCAGTTGCACCCATAAGGTCCCAAACACAAGTCAACCAAGTCAAAAAAGCCTCATGCCCCCACCAGACAATGTCTTTTCGCAGATTGCGGAGACTGTCATGTGACAGGGACTCAGTGATCATTTCGGGCTCCAGCTCCTCCCCTGGTTGTGAGGGCCCTGGTACCTCATCATCATTAGCTGGGCATACTGATTTGGTTTTATACTTCTTCTTCTGCACAGGGGTGACTGCTGCTGGCTGTGGCTGCCCTTGTGGTTCAGCTGGAACCTGGATGGTTGTAACATCTGTGGGTTCCACTGCTGCATCATCAGACTTTGCCTCTTTGAGGCAGCAAGAGAGTTTCCTGCCAGCTGGGGAAGAGTATTCCCTCAGCACTCAGCCTCCAATCGGTGTGGTTCATTTCTAAGGTGGGCTGTTGAGCAGTGGTGGGCTGTTGGGCAGTGTCAGGCTGTTGTTGAGCAGTGTCCCTTGCCCCTGTGGCATGCTACTGGACATCATCCTGTTTGGAAAATAACAGTATGAAAAGCCAGTTTCCATAAAGGAGACAGAAGAGTCCTGCAACTTTATTTGGATAAAGGGAGGGAATCCACCAGGGCACATGCCCACAGGGTTTTCCCTCTCCAGGTTTTGAAGGGCACAGCCTCCTTTTATCCTAAAACTCCCAGCAGCATGTTGCCCTCTTCCTTTCCTCATTGGCTGAGGTACCAGGAAGGTACAGCCCTCCTGAACCGCCTACCACATATTGTCCCTTGAACCTGTCATTTTAGCCAAAAGTTCAGGAGTTCAGGCTTGTGCAGACCCACTTGTCTGTTTCAGGAGCCAAAATCTGTCTGGGCTCTGCAACAAACCTGCTGCCCAAAGTTAGTAGAGACATTAAGACCAATTTCAAAGACGTTAACACCCATACCTTCACCCATCAAATTGTTTGTAAAGACATTAACACACATCTTTTCTCTCAATCCCTACCCCAGTCTCTGGGGTAGATGTCGGGGTGGTTACCCAAGGCAAACTCACCTTGTCGCTAAACGCTAAAGAGAATATAACAACTAAGTATATCAGCAACACCAGCCATTGTACAATATGGTTAGCACCTAGAGAAAATTTGAACCCTTCAAAAGCTGTTGGGGTAGGCCCAAAGAAGTGGGTGAATGACTGGGAGAAAACTTCCCCGTGTTCCTTCCTCACAATGGGTACCATCATTAAGGAAATCCCAAAGACATCAAAGACAGAAACCCATCCCAAACTGTAGCTCTTTCTCAGCCAAAGGGAATCTGGCATTTATGGCAGATGGAGTGTGGGATGACAGAAAGACCATTGGAAAGGTTGTGTGAAGGACTGACAGAAACTGGCAGAAAACTCTGGGTTAAGCAAGAGCTGTAAATCCAAGGAAGAGCTGCTTTCATGCCAACTTCTCCCACTAACAAACTCTCTTGCCTTTAAGGTACTGGGGAAGTGTTCATTGAAATTCAGGGCCCCCAAGGGCAAGGACTCGAGCTTGGCTGCAGATCACAGGGATGGCTCCCCAAACCTACTGTCCAGTGGGTTAATGAGGATGGACAGGGGCTCTCTGTGGACACGGAAATACACCAGGACAGCAGGAAACTCTTCAGTGTGCAGAGTCGAGTCACAGTTACAGGAGAGGAAATGGGAAAAGTCACCTGTCAAATCCTGAACCCCCTGCTGCAGGTGGAGAAGAAAACTTCTTTGAGTCTCTCAGGTGAGTCCCATCATCCCGAGAAGTCTTTGCTGGAGGCTCATGGTCTCAGGAGCCCTGTGAGGCCCTTCCCAGTGCCAGGGAAAGTGACAGCTCTCCAGTCCAGCCAGACCCATCCCAGAGCATCATGGTGCACTGCAGGCAGGACAGGCTGCAGTGAGAAATGAGCAGGGTCCCTCTTGCCCCACAGGCTGTGCACATCCCGAGGGAAGGTAGGCTCTGCCCACCCATGGAGGACTGGGACTATTTCTGCATTCATCTCCACAGAAGGTGTTTGGGTGGGTACTCAAATTTGGGGAAAATTTTGAATATTGCCAGATGATGCTCAGATATTTTCTTTTCAAAGGTGATGTTTTTCCACGTGTGTCTCCAGGGCTCCCTGCCTTCTGGACTGTATTCACTTTATTCCTTCTCACATTGGCTGCTGCTGCTGTTCTGGTGTATCGAGGTAAGGGCTCTTGGTTCTCAGGACCTCAGAACCCTGGAGGTTTTCAGAAGTGAGGCTGTGGGAGGTCAATCTCTGTGAAAAAGTTCTCTGAAGAACCTACTCTGGCAGAGGCTGTTCCTTGTGCTTGGTAGAAAGGTGGCCCTGAACAGATGGCTCAGGTGAAGTGGCTGAGGGTTTTACACATCACTTCTGGATTTTTATTTCCCCCATTGACCACAAAGGAGCATTTCTCAGCCTTTTTTTTTTGGACTGGTCTGATAAGTAGAATGAAATATCAAACAGAGTCTCCCTCTGGACCACAGAAGTACTACACCTTCCTCACCCTAAGCTCTCCTGCAAGAAGCTTTCCATGTACTCATCGGTCACCCAGAGGCAAAAGGGAGGTGCCTCCATGTGCAGGTGAGAGCTTGGGTGGATCATGGTGTTTACAGGCAAGAGGAGGAAGGAGGATGGGATTGGGGAACTTTTCCTGGAATGAATTCGAAGGGTGCCAGTGGTGCCTCCCACCTTGGCAAGGGCCTCTCCAGAGATCTTTGTCTCTGCAGCCAGGGCTGGAGACAGGTCCTGTTTCCTCAGTCCAGTGCCAGCTGTTCCAGCTCTGTGGTGTCTGAGGGCACAGCCATGCTCAGCCCTTTCTGGGGGCATTTGTGGATGTGGTTTTCCTTCCTGGCTGGCAGCTGGAGCAGGGCCCAATCAAGCCTGGAGAACCTGTGGCAGAGTGTCATGGCCAAGGGCCCAAACCAGCCCCAGGAAACCATTGCTCATGGCAAGGCAGGACTGACACTACCCTAACAGCTCTCCTGACCTCACACCACTCACAGCTTCTGAGATCTGTGCATGGAGCTTCATCTGGATCTGGAGTCCCCAAGGGCTGACAAATGCCCAGGGAAGGACCAGCATGGGCACACAAGGGAAGGAAGAAGTGCAGCTGATGAAGCCATGGCAGATGGGGCTGTGGCAGACACCTGGGGGCACGTGTGGACACGTGGGCACAGAGCCCACCTGACCAGGCCATGTTAGTGACCTTGGCAGAGGCTCCTGGTGGCATTTGGACTGTTCTTATACCTGGTTCACACTGGAGTATCTCTCACCTGGCTGGGGGGTTCCTCTCTGCAGCACCACTGGGAGATACAAACCTGACCTCTCTGGTGCCAGGAGTGTTCAGCACCCCTTTGGCTGAAGCCCTGAGCCCTCAGCTTGGTTCTCAGAGCAGACCCTGCTCTCAGCAGGAGACCCCACTACACACCTCCTGTGCTCCTTCCCACCCTGAGCAGCTCTGCCGTGTGCTGACAGAGGCAACACCAAAGTCCTAAGTCAAGCCTCAAGAACCCAACTGACTTGTTAAGGAATTTCCAGGCATGAAGGAGAGCTGTCAGGGAAGGTTCTGGGAGAAGGGCAGGAGCAGAACAATCCCTGTGTGGGGTGGCAGGAGGAAAAGGGGCAGAGTGAGGCCCAAGCCACCTCCCTGTGAAAGCCCATGTGGTGCTGCCCTTGAACTCCGTGGAAGCCAAGGCACCTTTCAAGGCCCAGCAGAGCATCAGAGCAGTGGGATACATTGATCAACAACCCCCAGCACTGCTGTCAGGCTCTTGGTTCACAGGACCTTATGTTTCTTGGGCTACTGAGTAACATGCTCTCCCCCAAAACATTTTCAGTGTGTTCTCATAGATGTGGTGGGAAAGATTTAGTTAAATTTCCTTTTACTGGTTTTTTTTTTTTTTTTTCCATATGACTGTAATGGCCAGAACCTGAGTGCAAGAAGTGCCATGTCCAAGAAAAAAAGAAAGTCCATGGAACCCAGAGTAAGAAAACTGGATCCCATTGCTGTTGGCTGTGGCCATCCTTGGGAACCTCTGGGATGGGATGTGTCACTGCAGAGAAGCCAGGCCAGTCGAGGTCTCTCCCCAGAGCACGTCACCTGCAGAACTCCTTCCAGTGCACAGAAGGAGGCCTGGCCTTTGGGGTGACTTTGGTTGGAGAAATGTCCCTCTTTGGGGAGAGACACATGCTCCTCTAGCAGAGTTTATTCCATGTACTTGGTAGAGGAAAGCTTACGCATCTCATCATTTCTGGGATTCCTTCTACTTTCCTTGAGCGCTAAAGGAGGAGTTCCTCGGGGTCGGTATTAGGACTGGCCTATTTAACCCCTTTTTCAATGACACAAACAGTGGGATCAAGGCACCTTCAGCACATTTGCTGATGACACTGAGCTGTGTGGTGCAGTCACACGCTGGAGGGAAGGGATGGATCCAGAGGGACCTGGGCAGGCTGGAGAGCTGGGCCTGTAAGAGCCTCATGAAGTTCAGTAAGTGCAGTGCAAGGTGCTGCACCTGGGTCAGGGCAATCCCAAGCACAAGCACAGGCATGACTGAGGATGGATTGACAGCAACCCTGGGGAGAAGGACTTGGGGCTACTGGTTGATGAGAAACTCAAGATGTCTCAGCAGTTTGTGCTCACAGCCCCAAAAGCCAACCGTGTCCTGGGCCGCATCAAAAGCAGCATGGGCAGGAGGTCAAGGGAGGGGATTCTACCCCTCCACTCTGCTCTTGTGAGACTCCACCTGGAGTGCTGCATCCATATCTGAGACCCCCAGCACAAGAAAGACATGGACCTCCTGGAATGAGTTCAGGGGAAGGACACTGAGTTGGTCACAGGGCTGGAACATCTCTGCTGTGGACACAGGCTCAGAGAGTTGGGGCTCCTCTGCCTGGAGCAGAGAAGGCTCTGGGGAGACCTTAGACCCCCTCCCATAGCTAAAGGGGGCTTCTAAAAAGGCTATGAAGAGACTGTTTCCAAGGCCATGGAGTAGCAGAAACAAGGAGAACAGCCATAAGATGAAGGAGGTGAGATTTAGATTAGATATTAGGAAGAAATTCTTCCCTGTGAGGGTGGTGAGGCCCTGGCACAGTGTGCTCAGAGAACTGTGACTGTTCCATCCCTGGCATTTTTAAAGGCCAGGCTGAATGTGGCACTGAGCAACGTGGTCTGGTGGGAGGTGTCCATGTCAATGGCATTCGGGTTGGAATGGGATAATCCTTAAGGTGTCTTCTAACCCAAACCATTCTATGATTCTGTGAGTCTCATCCTTGTGTCAGGCTACCAACAGATGAGCAGGGGGAGACTCTGTGAGCTTCTCTCACTTCCTGTGAGAAGCAGTGGACATATTTCACCCTAAAGTGTCTTGCAGGCAGACACAGCCAAATTCATTGCCTTTCCTACTTGGGGAAAAGGTAGGAATGTTTCCGTGAAGCTGAGTGCCAGGACTTACTCACACTGCCTGAAAACAAATCCTTGCCTAGAAAGAAGACCCTGAGGTCTATTGTGCGTGAAGGGCCAGCACAGTGAGATCAAACAATCCCACCCCTCCAGACATTCCCACTTCCAAGGGCCTCCAGCAAGTCCTTTGTTGTATTTCCCATCTGTTATGGAACGAGTGGGAGCTTCAGGCAAGCCCTGCCTTAGCCTCAGATTTTTGGCAAGGGCTCAAAGTTAAGAAATCATTCTGTCCTGCAAATTCTAAGGATGGCAGATCAGTTCTATTTACAAAATGAATTATTTACTGAACAGACTTGGAGATAACAGACAAATGGTCTTAATCAGACTTACTACACAGTATAAAACTAAAAGAATTAGTAATAGATCACGTAAAATGATGTACAATATCAAGATACCTATATTAAAGCTAGCAAAGGAAACACTATAGATTAGGAGTCAATGAACTTACCAACAAAATTATTATGGTATACAAAGAAATCCTTCACTCAGCCTCCAGGGGAGTAACTGCAAAGTAGGTGTCCCAAACTTTGGAGAGAAAGCCCCACACATTTCCAGGGAATGTGCAGAAGATTTCTGCTTCGTGAAAGTTTGGTGTAGCTTTTATCATTTGTAAAGTGGAGTGTCTGTCAGTCAGAAATCCAGCTAATCATTCCAGATCTCACATCCACAGCAAGATGTTTATTATCAGCTGGGAATCTTACTCCCATGGTGCCAAAATAACTCACTGCAAGACAGCTTGTCCTTTTTGAGTTATTACACCAGTTAACAAGCAACAGAAATGCTCTTCTGCAGGCAAGATGCCATGGCCTGGGCTCTTCCCAGTGGCCAGGCCCTTGAGAGTGATGAGGCAAGGGGGGTCCTTTCAATATTCCTCACCAGCAACACAGGAGCTCCAAGCCCATGTTGACAAGGGCTCGCAGTGGTGCTGAGACTCCTTTCAACAGACAAAACATGAAGGAGAAAAAAAATCTCTGTGTCACAAGGAAGACTGGAGCTCCAGGAGAGAGACACCGAGGCTCCTTCCCAGAGCAAACTCCTGGTGGAAATGGATTTGAAAGCCAGGGAAGAGATCCGTAATGGTGCCCACAGGTGCATCAGGATGTGAATTCCCTATCCCTGGGATGAGAGAGTTCTTTTCCAATGCCTCTGAATTAGTTTGGATACTCTGAGGAACTAGAAATATGGAGGAGAGAAATTAGCAAACAGGCCGGACATGAGGGAAATGAGCCTGTGTTTCTTGTCCACTCTCTGCCTAAAGAAATAAGGCACAAAGAAAACCATTTCCAGGTTCCCTTTTCAGCACAAGATTTAATTCCTCTGAGATGAAGGTTTCTGTGGAGGAGAGGGGAAGAAACAACATCTTAAGAAGATACCCTGCAGGAAAGCAGAGGATTTGAGCATCCTCAGAGCAGAAGGGACCACCTCCCCTTCAAGGAAGCAGTATCAGTGTCCCAGTGACATGGTTTTTTCACAGAAAGGCCAAGGAAGGCAAAAAAGCTCAGGGACCCTGGAATCCATGGGGCAGAAGAACATCCAGCAGCTCTCCCAACAAATTCAGGCTCTGCAACCATTTTTCCAGAAGACATTCAGGAGGGCTCACAGGGACTGGGAGGGCCTAAGGAAAGATACCCTGCCAGGGACTTTGAATCAGAACTTTTGGGCTGACTCAAAGAAATTGACTTAACAGCCTGATT
Source organism: Corvus cornix cornix (assembly GCF_000738735.6). Classification (NCBI taxonomy): domain Eukaryota; kingdom Metazoa; phylum Chordata; class Aves; order Passeriformes; family Corvidae; genus Corvus; species Corvus cornix. The sequence continues at coordinate 182,792 of NW_024108692.1, forward strand.
CTATGAAGCAAGCATTCCTTTAGTGCAACACACTGGTCACTCAGGGGATCCTTCCTCCATTTGAGTGTCATTAGTGTTGGGTGAACAAAGTTTTTATCATAAACACTGATTACATGTCCATTAGGTATCACCACCTCCTTTGACTTTATTTGATATAGTCACACCCCTTACTGGAAGTTCTTATATGGTTCTTTGGGGTCTGTCTCCAACATCCAGTATCCTTTTTAGGTGGCTGTGCCTCGATCCCCGATTTTGAGTAAGCGCAATATTGTTGTTTTGCGTAACTTCTATTTTGTCAGCTTTGCAGAGCTGAGCTGGCATCCTGCTTGCCTTTTGCATGACTTCTCTTTGCCTAAGGCGCATCCTGTATTTGTTTCTCCACAGCCATGCTGTTGTGTTCTACTGTCCTTGATAAGAGTAAGTGTTGTTCTGTTCTACTGTCCTTACCAAGTGAGTCAAATGCTGTTCTGTTCTGCTGTCTGTATCAAGTCCGCCCCTTTCCTTGAGACTAAGTTCCTGATGGGAACTGGTCTCTCCATATCTCTATTTCATTTTATAGCTAAGGCATTACAACAGCTGTGACACTGATTCATGACGCAAACTAAAACACATATAGTCAATTACTATGGTGACCCTTATCAACAGATGTTTTAACCAAGTCCAGCTGGGTAACCATGAAGTAAGTTTGGTCCAGATCTCTTCAAATCCACAGGAGGTATTGCATTGAGCTCTGCATTGTAGTAACTTCTCTAGATTTATTTCCTCTGCATGGAAAAGCTTCCAGCCACCCAGAGAAAGTATCTGTCAATACCAATAGGTATTTGTACCCCCCTTTTCTTGGAAGCTCAGAAAAGTCCGTTTGCCCCTGTTGGCCTGGTATATTTCCTTTCCCAGTTGTCCCAATTTGTATTCTATTTGTAGTGCTTGGGTTATTCCTCTGGCCAATTTCACACTGCTGAGTGACTTGTTTGGTAATGGTATACAGATTATGGCCTATTATCCCTTTAGTCAAATCTGTATACAAAGCATCTGCTCCCCAACGAGTTTTGTTACATTCCTATAGGACTACAGTCCACAATATGTGTGAGGGTAGGAGGACAAGACTGTCAGGTTGTCACAAACACTGTTCCTTCCTTCTTTACTTCTAAGTCCTCCACTAACTTTATATCCTCTTTTGAGTACTGGTGTCCTACCTCTGCGCTGGGTTTAACTGACTGGTATCAAAGCTAATGCCTCAGTCTGAGCCCCTTCTGCGGCCTGTTTGGCCTCATGTTCTACCAATATTTCCTAATTCCTGTTCAGTGTTACCCTTTTGATTGCCATGATGCATGATTGCCACTTGTTCCAGTAAGTTTACAGCTTCCAATAGATGCAGAATTTCTTCAGCATGTTTGATTTTCTGTAAGCAATCCCCTTTCCTTTCAGACAGCACCGTGAGCGTGTACTACCCCAAATGCATACTTGGGGTCAGTCCATATGTTGATTCTTTTTCCTTTTGCCAGCTCTAGGGATTGTATTAAGGCAATTATCTCTGCCTTCTGAGCAGATGTCCCTGCGGGTAATGGTTTTGCTTGGATTACGTTGTTGGCAGTGGTCACTGCATACCTTGCTTTACGAGTCCCTGATTTTAAAAAGCTGCTTTTGTCTGTGAACCAAGAGTCCACAGCACCCTCCAGAAGTTCTTCCTTCAGATCAGGTCTGCTGGAGTTGATTGTCTCCGTGGTTTCCAGGTAGTCGTTGGCCACAGGTTCTAATGTAGCTGTAGCCTCACTGAGAAAAGATGTTGGGTTCACAATATTAGTAGTCACGATATTATCATCTTGTTCTACTAGTGTAGCTTGGTATTTTAGGAGTCGAGAGGGGGAAAGCCAGTGGCTCCCTTTCTGCTCCAGCACTCCAGAGACTGTGTGAGAGACTAACAGAGCCATTTTCTGGCCCACAGTGAATTTGCAGACCTCTTGAATGTTAAGAACAACTGCTGTAACAGCCCACAGGCATCCTGGCCAACCCTTGCTTACCTCATCCAATTGTTTGCAGAAGTAAGTGACCACGCTTTGGTATCATCCTAGCTGCTGGGCTAGTACTTCCAGGGCTATGCACTGTCTTTCATGGGAGAACAGCCAGAATGGTTTTGACACATCCGGGAGGCCAAGGGCAGGGGCACTCATGAGTTCTTTCTTGAATTGTTCCAATGCCCTTTTTGTCTTTCCTGTTCAGTTCAAATGTTTTTAATTATCCTTTACCAGTTTGTTTAATGGTTTTACTAGAAGTCCATAGCTACAGATCCATAATCTGCACCATCCTCTCATACCTAAAATGGTTCTGAGTTCCTTTACCATTTCGGGCCTTGGGGTCTGGCAAATTGCTTCTTTCTTCTCCCTTTCGGTTCTCGTTGTCCTCACGAAATCTTGAATCTGAGGTAAGTAACCTGGGGCTGGATCACCTGGGCTTTCTGTTGAGAAACTCTGTATCCCTTAAGTCCCAGAAAATTTAGCAGGCTCACCATCCATTGCATGCAGTCTTCTTCTATCTCAGTGGCTATGAGAAGATTATCCACATAACTCTATGTGGGGGTGTCCCATCCCTTGAGGTCCTGAGACAGCTGATTTCTGAAGATGGTTGGGCTATTTTTGAAACCTTGGGTAACACTGGGTTTTTCATCTTGTATCAGGATTCTCCCATTCAAAAGCAAATACCTTCTGGCTACCTTTGTCTAGGGCTAGGCAGAAAACAGCATCCTTTAGATCCAGTACAGTAAACCACACCCGGCTGTCTTTTAACTTTGTTAGCAGGGTGTATGGATTTGCTACCACCAGATATAAATCCTCAACAATTTTATTTATTGCTCTCAAATCTTGCACTAATCTATAACTCCTACCGTCTGGTTTCTTCACAGGCCGAATAGAAGTGTTATACTCTGACTCATATTCTATTAAAAATCCAAATTTCAAAAAGCTGTCAGTTATTTATTTAGTCCCTTTCCGATCCTCTAATTTCAAGGGATTCTGTTTAATTGTAATGGGATTAGTTCCTGGTTTCAGTTTTATTTCCACTGGTGCATTTTTGGCTCTGCCTGGAATCCCTGATGCCTGATGCCTTTTCCTGGTCTTAAAATCAAGAGTCAGACATGGTTAGAAGGGGAAAAGGGATTTTTCCTTGGTATTTATTTTAAAGATCCTTAGGTGCACTACGTCCAGATCAAATGCACCTCAATGCACACTGTGCAATGCATACCCCCAAAAGATCGGGTAGAACATTACAGGTTTTACTAATTAGCATATCTATCAAAAATTCCCCAATGAGAGGCTCGAGTGATCCCCCCTCCCCAAGGAGCCTCCCCCTGGATGGTTCTATCTTAGTTTACAGAATGTGTTCTGGAGAGAACCTTGGGGTCTGGGGCACACTGATCCCTAGCTACGAAGCTTCTAAAATGTTTAGTCTCTCAGCTTGACAGACAAGTCCAAGAATGTAGGCAAAAAGCACTACAAATACAGAAGTTGCAAAAAAAGGTATAACAGGGGTATAAAAGAAAAGGCAAATATCTTCATGGCATCAATGGAAGCCCAGGTTGCAGAGTACCCATAGGTTCAATGACTGCATTTACTGCCCGTAAATCACGCAATAATCGCCATTTGCCATTTTTCTTAGGTATACAGAACACAGGGGTGTTCCAAGGGCTAGAAGATGGAAAAATATGGCCTAAAGACAATTGTTCTTCTACAAGCTGTTTAAGTTTTGTAGCTGTTCCTTTCGCAGGGGCCATTGGTCGACCCATACAGGGTCCTCAGTTCGCCATGTGAGTTTACATATGTCCAATATTTGATTTCGGAATGGCTGATCAATGGCCCCTATGAAAAAGCTTTTTTTGGTGAGGTTGAGTCCATTTGTATGATGGTTCCAAATTGTCCCAGAACATCTCTTCCCCATAATGTACATGGTATAGCAGCAGTGAATGGGGCAATTGAAGGGCAGTTTGCCCTTCCGGGCCAAGGACAAGTTGAAGGTGAGTGATTTGTCTAGGGCGCTGCATTCCTCCCACCCCAATTAGGGTTGATGTGGGGCTGATTGTTGGCCAATTATTAGGCCATTCACTGCTTTTAATAATAGAGACATCAGCTCCGGTATCAACAAGCCATTTAATTTTTTTACCATCTATACTGCATATCAAGGTTGGCTGAACTGTTGCAATGGAGCTTATCCAGAAAACCTGTGGCTGACACGTGCTACCAAAGTTACTTGTGCCATGTTTACCCTTACCACTAAGGGTTTTGTTGGAAAAAGGAACAAGTTGTGCAATGTGTTGACCTGCAGGTATAAAGCAGGGTGGCATGGGAGTCCATAGCATCATTTGTATTTCACCTTCATAATCCGAATCAGTAACTCCAGGTAGCACAAAAAGCCCCAGTTTGGTGGCAGAGGAACGCCCTATCAGCAAAGCATGCATATTATTACCAAGGGATCCTCACATTCCAGGAGGACCTAGTTGCACTGAAGATGTCATGAGAGTTACTGACTCTGTGGAGGCCAGGTCCAGCCCTGCACTGCCTGCAGTTGCAGGCAGGAGCTTGCTTGCCAAATATTTTGCCTCGCATTTCTTTGATTCTGCGGGGTGCACGGGCTTGCCCCCTGCCAAAAGTTTCCCAGTTGTATAGCTTTCCCTTTTACAGCGTGCCGTGAACAGCAATCAGTATGCTCCCTCTTCCACACTGGGGACAATCTCTAGGTGGTATTTTTATCCCGTCCCCTTCATATAGCTTCCCGTTCATATGCTGGCCACGTGTTCCTCCAGCCAATCACAGTCCCTCTGCCAATTGTCACTCAACCGACGCTCTCCTCACTTGCGACTGCCTCTCACCCCTCACCCAACTTCAGCCGCCCAGCAGCTGTGCCTTTCCCACAGGGCCTTCTGGTGAGCATAAACCTCAACCACTTTAACAAATATAACCCCAAATTCCACATTCTCTCTTTACAGGAAAGACAGAGGAGGCAAATACCTCCCAGGCCCTGGAATCCAGGCTGGAGAAGGACCTCAAGCAACTGTCCCAACAAATTCAGACTCTGATACAAGCTTTCCAGAACATGCAGGAGTCAACAGAGCGTGACCTTCTGATGATCAGAACAGATCTGGAGAACAAACGAGGTGAGCAGGACCCTTCTTAAGCAGGCCTTCATCTCTCTGAAGGGAAACACTGCTGTACAGGCAAACCATCCTGTGAGCTTTTTCTCTCCTCAAAGTGGGTACTGTAAGCAGAATTTCCTTGGGAGCAGCTCTTATGACCCAGGTATGTGGAACACTTTTGATGCTGAGATGGCAACTGAAGGTGCTCAAGGTTCCTCTGCTCTCCCTCATCATTGAAGGGAGTGAAAGGACAGCATCTTCTTGGTCCTTTCTGACAGGAAAGGCCCCATGTCATTAGTGGGACAAGATGTTATTTAGGGGAGGCAAAATCATTGCCTCAGTGACACCGGTCTATTTCACAGGAATGACAGAGGAAGGAAATGCCACAATGATCCTGGAATCCACGTGGCAGAAGGATCTTCAGCAGATCTCCCATCAACTGCAAAATCTCCAGCAAATTCTCCATAATATGCAGATGTCCACGCAGCGTGACCTACAGCTTCTCAGAACAGAGCTGGAGAACAAACGAGGTGAGCAGGGTCATTCCCCAGCAGACCTCCATCTCTCTAGGCAAAAGCTGATCTACAGGGAAATCATCCAGTGTCCTCCACAGCTCCTCAGAAAGGATGGAGAGGGACAGACTTTCCTGGATGAGTAGCTTTTCTGTCCCACCCAGAGACACCTGAACAGTGAGGTGGGGACTGCAGGTGGCTCTTCTCTCCCTTGTCTTTGAAGGGAGTGTGTACCATGGGCTCTCCATGACCTGAGATGTGCAAAAGGTGTCCATCTGCACATCCTCCTACACACTCACCTTCCTCACAACAGAGGGGTGTCTCCCACAGCTCATGGATGCTGTTTGGACAGTTTGGAGGAGGACAATCCCAACCTTCCATCCTGCCCATCAGGCCTTTGCCAAGCCCTTTGGAAAACTCACAGGTCCTGTGCTCTTTCCACAGCCCTCCAGCAGTCAATCCATCCAAACCAGTTCTGTTGAGGTGGGAGGGTGTTTGTTGTCCTCTTTCCAGAGCCCACGTGCCCCAGAGCCCTGGGAGTTGGACACTGCAGGGAGGGAAGGACCACAGGAGTGTGAGAGCCCCAGATGAAATGTAAGGCCTCAGGCCTTGGGCAAGCCCTGCTGCCCTTTCCCTGGCTCAGGAGTGCCAAATCAACCTGACAAGTGTCTCCATGGGTAACTGGTGCAGGAAAGTCACCTTTGGTTTCCAGGGGCCCCTTCTCCTTTGTAGTCCATGATCTGGTCATTACTCTGGTATCTCTTTCCCATCTGGAAAGGAAGGAGAAGCCGAGCTCATCTCACAGCAGGTTTTATTCCTCCTTGGACCTCCGAGGGAGAAAACTGGAGCCACGGGCCCCATGCCTGGGAAACAAAATTATTAGACACACTGATTAACTGTTTTCTCTTGGAGGTTCTTAAAAATGTGACTAGAAGTGGCTAAGAGAAAGAGTGTGTGTGTGTGTGTGCGTGTGTCATAGTAGAGTAGGGGAGTGGGGCGGGGCCTTAGTGTCATGTAGAGCAGAGAGTTGGCCATCTCTCTTTGGATCTATGCTTCCAGATTTAGAAGTTGGAAATTACTATGGGCAATGAGCAGATTTTAAATCAGTCTGGGAGTGTTGCCCCAGGGAAATGTCTGCTGGCACCAGGAGATACTCAGGCAGCAGCTGGGCTGTGCTGGGGAAGGTGCATCCCTACAGCAGATGGGAGCATTGAAGAGTCCTGAAGCTACAGTTCCTCCCAGTGTAGGGCAAACCAGAGAGGTCTTCTCCATGGAAATTCATCTCCCTTGTTCCCTATCCCTTCTTCCCTGCCACCAGCAGGGAGATTAATTTCTTCCTTCTCCTCAAGGATTCCTGCCTGGATTTCAGGGCTGGTTGGCGTTCTTGCTGCCCAAGGATCGAGCACCCCAGTGCCTCCGGCTTTGCTCCCTTTGGAGAATGGCCTGGGACTGCTTGAGGTCTTTCCCAACTTAGACATCAAGTGTGTTACTGGAACCTCATCCTTTTGGCCACAACAGCTTGGGTTGTGTCTGAGCACACGTGGGCCCAGCAAATCTTGATAAATCCCCTCATTGTCTGCTTTTCTCTTTTTCCCACAGAACTTTCCAAAGTAGAGTCCTACAAAGGTAAGCACAGGGGAGATGATGGAGGTGAGACCTCAGAGCCTGAGTACAGCTCTGAAAAAAAGAGAGCTCGGAGAGCTGTTTGGAGAAGAACACACTCAGGGAAGGGTGGTTTGATGACTTTTTTCACTGCCATGTGCTGCCCAAGGCCTTGCCTGTGCTTGTCAGGAGCCCTCTCAGCTGTGAGGAGCAGGCACAGCTGGCTTGCAGTGGCCACTGCAGCCCCGCCTCCCACTCCTGCTTTGGCCTCTTGGGGCTCTCAGGAAAAGTCTCTGGAACTGATCTTGCTCCATGGCAGGAGCAGCTCCTTCTCCTTTCAACCTGAGCTGAGCTAGAGGAGCTCAGTTCATGACATTGCACATTGCTCAAGTTCTGGCAGGGGTTCACCCCATCCCTTGATGAGCATGGAAAGCTGAGGCAAGAAACATTCCCTTATCCTTGTGGCACTGCAGATCACTCTTCCACTCTAATCCATGTGCAAGCAATATCCCACACTGGTGCTCTCCTGTTAGTGAGGAGAAACTGCTTAAAGCTGGAAAATCCCCTTCACACTTTGCCAAGGAGTTAATCCTGACACCCAAACCTCATTCCAGATGCTGTCAAGTCCTGCTCCTTGTCCTCTGGACACCCCCCAGCAATGCAGAGATGGAGGGAGAGGGGGTTTGGCCCCACAGCCTCCTCCCTGGAGCTGCCTGCTGCAGTCCCAGCAGCACTGGAGCAGTGCCTGGCATTTGGTGCCTGCAGGCTGCCACTCTCTCTGGCAGCAGCCCAAGGAAGGGACATGGTGGGAGGGGAGAGGAAGGGACGGGAGGGGAGGGGAGGGAGAAGCTCAATGTGCCCTGAAGCTGCCGAGTGCTCCTGAGTGTGGAGGGGGGAAGGACAAATGAGGGGCTGAGGGCACAGAAGGGAAAGGCTCAGAAAAGCAGACCTTGTGTTTTCTGCTCCTCATGGCCTGACCTGACCATTGCAGGGGATGTCACCCTGGATGCTGACACGGCTCATCCCAGATTGGAAATCTCTGCAGATGGACAGAAAGTGAAAGATACTGGTGTCATCAGACAAGTTCCCAGCAATGAGAAAAGATTTGATTCCCATCTGTTTGTGCTGGCAAAGGAAGGATACACATCTGGGAAACACTACTGGGAAGTGTCTGTTGGGAGAAGAAGGAGCTGGGCCTTGGGTATTGCCCGGGAATCTGTGACTCGCAAAGGGCCATTGACTCTGTGCCCTCAGAATGGCTTCTGGGCCATAGGGTTGGCAGATGGACGGGACTGTTGGGCCTACACAGATCGTTGGACCCATCTGAGTGTGAGTGGGCACTTGCACAAGATTGGGATCTTCCTGAACATCCCAGCCAAGAAGCTGAGATTTTACAATGCCCGTACGGGAGCAACTCTCTACACTTTTAGCATTGCTGATGGCAGCAGCCAGGAAGGGAAATTCATTCCCTTCCTCTCCACAGGCCCAGCTACTTCAGAGCATGAACCTGAGCCTCTCTTAATCGTGTAGGAGTTTGATGATGATGATGGATAGGTCACTCTGCATTTCAAATGTCAACAATGTACAGGCCGTGATCAATGTATGCATTGTAATCAGGATGCTGCCAATTTGTCTCCCGACCTAAGGTAGTGATCTGTTATGGGCGTCAGCTCTGAATTTTTTACATTATGTATCAGAATGAATTTTTTTTTAGGGAAATGTTATGTTGTCAAGAAAAAGAAATGTTCTTTCCTCATATCATGAAATACTTCTTTACCTGGAAGGTCATTTTTTCTGAAAAATTATTCTCCTTTTCCTGCTGGTGTGTGAGTTGTCATTTTCTTGGGGAGGGACAGTCACAGAGCATCTTTCTGGGCATGTGGCAGCCATCCAAAATCAACCAACCACACATGTCCACATGGATGTGGAATATCTCCAAGGGTGGAGACTCCACAGTCTCTCTGGGAACTCTTACCTGGGCTTTGTCACCCTCAAGTAATAAAGTATTTCCGGGTATTCAGAGGGAACCTCCTGTGTTACAATGTCAAAATTTTCTAAAGTCAGGGCATTCCTTAATATAAGATCTTTGTCTATTTTCAGGCATATTTGGTTAGAAAAGAAACTCAATCAGTGGAAGAGACAGCAGCTGCATCCCTTAGACCTCCCTCATGGACATCTTGGAACTAACTCCTCTTTAAGGATGTAGTAAATCAAGATGTTGTATGTCAGTAGAAGAGGCAGCAGCTGCAACCCTTAGTCAAGGACATCCTGGAACTAAATCTCTTCAATGATGTACGACATCAGGATGTTGGTGTATGTCCACACATTTATTGTCAACTTAGCAAAAGCCCCAAGGTCCATATATCCTACACCCAGACCATCTTCAGTATAATACTAAAAATCACTACTGCAGATCAAAAAGGTCCTGCCCAAGTGAAGACTCTTCCCCTGAGCATATGTAGAGCTTTGCTGGGGTTACATAACTTGTATGGAAATTATTATCCAATCGTAAAAGAGGAACTGTTCTTTGGAAGGTATTAACTCTGAACCTCTGTGTATATTGGTGTGGATGTCCTGGATTTGTTGAATATCACCAAGCAGCCAGGCTTGCACAGCTCTGACCCAGTCCAGTGGGGTGCTTTGGCCACTCCTTCCCAGTCAGGCTGATTCCAGCCTCAAAGGGAGTCACTGTTGGGATGCCCCTGTCCCTCCTGAAATACAGATGGGTTGTGTGCCTTTACAGCCTGATGACATTGGAGTCCCCTGTCCCCCACTGTCAGTTGGAGCCTTGGAATCCAGTGGGAGTACAGATCCACACACTCTGGCAAAGCCGGCCATCCCTCTCCTCCACCTGGCTGGATGCAGGGCCCCCTAGCCTGATCATAGGATTCCTCACTCACTTGTAAAAACAGCTCAGAACTGCTTTTGATAAGATCAGGAGTAAGATCAGCCCTCCCACTCTGTCTTGGGATCTGCCAGATGGAGACTGGAGCAGCAGCTTTCCTGAAAGAACCCCATCTGTGACTGATTTTCCTGCAATTCACACACTCGTGCCTCTGGGGCTGAGGTAGATTTTCCATCCCATTTCCTCATGTCCTCTCCATGATCCCACAGGTAAAAGCACAGGGTAACCTGGTGTGTACCCTCTATATCCTCTCTCCTGAGCAAAACAACACTTACTGTTGATAGCAGGATCTGTCCTCTTTGACATGCTGGACCAGCTTCTCTGTAGAAGACCACAGTGGAAGAAAGACTTTCTTTGTATTACCAGAGCTGACCAACCACTTCCTGCACCATCGCTGCCTCTTCATCTCTCTGTAAGAGATAAGAAGAATTTAATACTTGAAATAAAGTAAAAGGTAAGAATAATACTAATGAAAAGGAAAAAGATGAAGAGGAATAAATCCCATGAAAAAGCAGTGATGCACAATGCAATTGCTCACCACCACCCACTGACCGATGCCCAGCCCAGTGTGCAGCAAAGATCAGCACCTCCCAGTCAACTCCCCCGGTTTATATACTGGGCATGATGCTCTGTGCTCTGGAACATCCCTCTGGCCAGTTTGGGTCACCTGTCCTGACCATGCTCCCTCCTGACTTCCTCTGCAGCTCCACACCGGCGGAGCAAGTGACACTGAAAAGTCCTTGAGTTGAGGTGTGCACAGCTGAGCAAAATCTGAAACACATTGTTGTCATCCTGAATTCTCACCAGGCAGGCTTGTCCCTGGCTCTGATAAAGCCCAGCAAAGGTCCCAGGGTGTACCAGAGGGAAGCAGGGCCCTGTTCTTGTTCCAGCAAATCCCAAAGGAGGCACCTGGACACCATCGAGGACACCTGGATGCAGAAGCCCAGAAGATCAGGGCTGATGTGTGTGTCTCAAACACTGATAACCAAGAGCTGCAGAGCCAAGCAGGTATTGTTGGTAAGAACACACTGTGGGAAAGAACAGGATGAGGCTGGAGAAGGGCCCATACAGAGGTAGGGCAGCCTTGTTCTGGCTCCTGGAGAAAAGCACAACACAGGACAGTGCAGAAGCAAGAATGAGGCCAGGAAGTGGGAAGGGACTGTGGGAGGTATCAAGACCACCAAAGACCCTTGAAGCTTCTGCCATATTTTCAGAAAAGTCAGGAAGAACAAACTTCTTGTGATAACCAATTTGCATAGAAAGCAAGAAACTGATCTCCAGGGTGGGGAAAACTTGTGTATAAAGAAGACCAGATGTGTGTGAACACCAGGACCCTGAACACCCCATCAGCTGGATCAATGCTGGACTCAGGACTGTCATCTGTTTTTCTCTGTTTCATAATTTCTTTCTGTTTAATTCATGTTTCTATTTCTCTCTTCCCTTTCACATCACCCTTTTATATAAACTCCACTGCCATTGCTTATACCAAGAGGTCAAGGACTGACTTATACCAATTTCCATGCCAGGTGTGTCATTTAATAAATCTTTATAAGCTTTGGTGGACCCTCTGACTTTTTTCATTCTTTCTGACCACGAGCATTTGCAAATCTTGGGTGCTCCCTCCCCGTTAAGGGTGGGAAGCCACACTGGGTCCCTTGTAAGCCACAGCAAAAACCAGAGGAGGCTCCAGGGCAGACTGAAGAGCACCAGGGTCCAGCCAGGATTCATCCAAACCCTGACACAGGACCTGGGGAAACTTGGAGGGCAGTGGGGAGCTGCCTGTGTCCAGGGAAAGCCCAAAGAGCCCTGGGCACTCTGGAGGGAAAGTCAGGAAGCGATTCCAAAGCCTTGGGAAGATTCATTATAGTGTGTTGTCTGTATCACTTTACTCCCTAATTCTGGTTATGGTTTGTGGCGTTTAAGTAAAACCTTATAAAATGAAGGCCTCATTGCCTTTGTAAAATTATGGCTCAGGCCTGGTACTTTGGCTAGAGAAGGACTGTAAGAAAGGTCCATGAGAAGAAAAACATTTAGTTTTTACCCATGAGAACGCAGTATCAACAGAAGCATGAAAGTTAAACAATAGAAGAAGAAAACCAGCAACATATCTGCACCTGTTATTTTTCTGATTGCTTGAATGCTTATGCCATAGGTAGCCAATGGTAGTATGTTGTAGTTAGTAACAGCCAATGAGTCTACTGTAGCAGTTTAGCAGCCAATGAACCTGTAACACGAATGATAACATACAAAAGGTGTATAAAAGAGGCTGCTTTGTTTAATAAATGGCTTTTTGGCCCTTGAAAGAGGCACTGCCCATGTGTGTCGTGACTGCCCCAACAGTGACAGTGGTTAGAGAGATAATGGAGCTGAAATTTAAATGTCCTCAGGAGAAGCCATTAAGGGAATTGTCTGTTGCTTCTGACATCTTCTGTCCAGCCTTCATTCCATTTGTCCTGAGCTTGACCTCCCACCCCACCTGCATTCGCTGTGCTGGGAAGTGCTCGTGCTGCCTGAAGACTCAGATCATTTTTAGGGCACTTCTACCTCCTGGGATTTCGTGTGTGATCCTCCTGTGCCATGGCAGCTACATCGAGTGCCTGGTTTCAGCAAATGAAGGAAACAGCGACCAAAGTGCCCCCCAAAGCAGAGCAGCTGAATTACCTAGTGAGATCTACACCAAATCTCAGGTAAGAGCCCTGGAAAGCTTGGATTACCCATATCTCTGTGTGAAGAATCTGGGATGTACAGCAATAGGAGAACCATTTCATCTGGAGAAAGAAATGTAAAGTTGCAATTATGACTTTTATGTTGTACCTTTACTACATTTGTATTACCTGTGTTTTTTCCATGCTTCTAACTAATGTATATCAGTACAAGTTTATAATTATCATGTTCCTTCTGAGACTGAAACCTGAACTGTGAACGCCTTGCTCCAGGATTATTCCAGAAACTTACAGGTGTATTTTGTGTCTGGTTCTTAAAAGAAGTTTTAGGAAAATAAGAAATAAAATAATGCACTGAGAGAGAGAAAGAAGCTGCTATTCCTTGTTCCAGTGAGTCTCTCTTGTCATCTCTTACCACCTGACCATGACAAGGGCAAGGAAATGTATTTCATAAGAACTATGGCACTTAAATATAATAATAAAAGGGCTTCGATTAAAAAAGAAATTATGCAAACCATCTTTAGGAATGTAAAGTCCAGTGACAGTTAGTTTTACTATTTTCTCTTCCAGGTGTCAGGGCTGTTCACTCTCGCTGCTCTTATCACTCTTTGTGGCCTGTGCCATGTGTTCCCCTGATGGTTCTGCTGGAATGATGAAGAAGGACATTGGAGAGAGGAGCCACAGAACCTGTCTCTCAGTGTCCATCCACCTCTCTGGTGTCACCCCTGTTCTGTCCTGTGTTATGCAAAGGTTGGAAGTTCAGGGCCTCTGCTCTCTCTGGGCTCCTACCCAGAGCTCAACCTGCATCTCAGCCTGCATCCCCATCTGCATCTGGAACTGCAGCTGCAAACCCAGCTCCTGCAACATGTGTTCCTCAACAGTAGAGCTCCAGACGTGCAGCTAGGTGGAGACACACGCAGCATTCTGCATTTCTGCTGTTATGTCTCTGTCTGCCACAACATTCTGGAAAAGCTTTTAAGGGTGAGAAGCTCACTGCAGTTTCTCCTTCATTCTGTCATCCTTCTTTGTTTAATTTGAGGTTTCTGTTTCTTTCTCGAGGTGGTCCTTGCTGCCTTTCATCTCATAATTCTTTATATAGCCAGTCCTTTGAATTACTGAACCAACAGGAAAAAAAAGGTGTAAATGAAAAAAATGCTGAGGTGGATTAACAAGGTGGAAAATAATGCAAAAACCTAAAGAGGAAGTGTCACCATCAATGGAGTTTTAAACATTCGATTGCGCTAATAGAAAATCAGGGAAACATCTAAAATTTCACAGTGACTGGAGTCTGTTTGGAGTCAGGCAGCTCTGCAAGCAATCCCACTTCCTTCGGGGCTGCTGTTGCCCCTGTGCCCACTGCCCCCCAAAAGAACAGGCTGCCCTGCGGGGGAACAAATGCAGCTTCTCCTGGGGAAAGCCTCAGCGAGGGCTCAGTTTGCCGTTGGTCATTGCGGTGACTGCAGGAAAGGGCCCCCCCACCATGGGGCATTTCTTGGTCAGCTCCAGACATAAAGAGTGGAAAACTGTCTGTGACTCGGGTTTTGGCCTCAAAGCTACCGCCGTGGTTTGCAGGGAGCTGCAGTGTGGCATGCCCCTGGCTGTGCCCAGGAGCGCTCACTTTGAAGAAGGTGTCAGTCCCAGCTGGCCCAGGGAGCTGCACTGTGGGGAATGAATCTGTCCTGGCCTCCTGCCCCAGGGGGTCCCCCAGTGACCAGCTCTGCCCCCTGCACATGATGTCAGTGTCACCTACACACACAGGGACTCATGAGGGGTTACATTCAAAGTGTGGACAGGGACATGGACAGCAGGGACATGGACAGCAGGGACACGGACAGCAGGGACATGGACAGCAGGGACAAGGCTGGGGCTGGTCTAGGCATGGGGGCAGAAGGGGTGATGGGACTGTGAGCACAGTGTCCCTGCGGCCTCTCCCCCAGCTGCTGAGGGTTCCACCTGCTCATGGAACCCAGGGACAATTGTGATACAGAGGAGATTCATGGAACAAAGGGGCCATTGTGACACTGCAGAACTTCATGGAACCAATGGGCAGTTGTGACACTGTAGGGCCCCATGGAACCAGCAGGCAATTGTGGCACTGCGGAACCAAAGACACCATTGTGACACTGCAGTGTGTCGTGTAACCAAGGGATAATTTTTAAACTGTGTGGCCCCTTGGAACAACCAGTCTATTGTGACACTGCAGCACCTCATGGAACCATTGTGACACTGTAGAACCAAAGGGGCCATTGTGACACTGTGGATCCAAGGACACCATTGTGACACTACAGGTCCTCATGTTAACAAGGGGCAACAAGGGGGATCTCACGTTGCTTGTGGTCAGTGGTGACACTGAGTAACCAAGTAGACCATTGTGACACTGTGGGGTCCCATGAAACCAAGAGTCCATTGTGACATTGTGGGGACCCTGTGGAAACCATGTTTTTACTAGAAAATGGACATATCGTGAAGCAGCCATTAAATAGAAGAACCAGAGCACATAAAACAGAAGGACTTGAGCATGTACACAAGAGAAGAGTCCATGAGGAGGTTGTGAGAAAGGAACAAGCAACACTGGGGAGGATGTGAACGAGGAACAAGCAATGTGGCATAATCCTGAGAAAAAGGAAGAAAAGGATAAGAAAATGCAAACTGAAGGACAATTGTGACATACACGATAGACGATGTGACACACAGACAAGAGCCAATCATAAAGCATAAAGTATCGTGTGAAAATAGGCCTTAACCAATAATAAATATGTGAGATCGCATATAGGGAAAGCAAAAACTGTATATTAGGGACAGTAGTTCATCAATAAAATGGCTTCTGCCTGATTCATATTGAATCATGTAGAGTCCATTGTTTCTCTCGGCAGGACCCTAGGATGCAAGGGGACACTGTGACACTGCGGGGCCTCATGGAACAAAGGGGTCATTGTGACACTGAGGAAGCAAGGAAATCATTGTGAGACTTCAGGGCCTCATGGAACCAAAGGGCCATTGTGACACTGTGGAACCAAGGAGACCATTGTGACACTGTTGGGCCCTTTGGAACAAAGGTTCTATTGTGACACTGCAGAACCTCATGGAACCAAAGGACCATTGTGACACTTCTAAACCTCATGGAATCAAGGAGTCATTGTAAAACTGTGGAACCTTATGGAACGAAGGCACCATTGTCACACCGAGGAACCTCATGGAACCAAGGGCCCATATTAAATTGCAGAACCTCGTGGAACCAGGGGGCCAATGTGACACTGTGGAACTGTGTTGAAACAAGGAGCCACTGTGACACTTTGAGGCCCCATAGAAGAAAGGGGCCATTGTGTCATTTTGAAACCTCAAGGAACTAAAGGTCAATTGTGACACTGTGGCACCCCATGGAACTAAGGGATACTTGTGACCCTGCCAAACCTCATGGAACCATTGTTACACTTTAGAGCCATGTGGAACCAAGGGGCCTTTGTGACACTGTGGAACTGATGCCAAATTGCTTTTTGCCCATTTGCTTTTATATATTCTTTATATTCTTCATATTGAAAGGAGTGAGAAGGAGGTATCTTTACAAACAATCTGTGGGCCTGCTGGTAGATAAAGCCAGATACTGAGGGGTGAAAGAAGCAATGGGGGGAGCCATACATTCCATAGAATTCCACTAATTGGTACACACGGTTACTCACCCAAGGATGTGCTAAATTCCTGGACTTAGAGAAAAAGAGCACAGATACAAGAAAAACAAGGGGGGGGGTTGGTACACATTAGAAGGGGGTCCATATTCCGTGATTCGGGAAGTCCGTACCTCTCAAGTACCTCAGCCAATGGGGAAAGAGAGAGGGAAATGCGGCTGGGAAATTAGGATAAAAAGGAAGCTGAGTCCTCTAGCTATTTGAGAGACCCCCATGGGAAATTGCCCCCTGACCTCTCCCTTTATTAATGATTAAGCTACGGGACTCCTCTGTCTCTTTTTTGGACATAAACCTCTGGTGTTTGTGTTTGTGGATTAATTTTCCTGATTATATGAATATATATATATATATATATATATATATATATATATATATATTTGTAGCTCTGTAGGCTGTTATTGTATAACTACATAGATTTGTAGCTAGATTTCACCTACTTTATTAGACAGAAAGACAAAATACATTCTGAAAGGCTCCAGTCCCCCAGGGACAAAGGTGAAGTTCTCTGGGAACCAAGGTTAAAACCAGCTTCTTGAGACACTTTCTCATAAACAAAGTTTAGTTAGTACCTGAGGGGGGGGTTTTGGAAGAGGGTCAAACCAGGGAGGAACTAGCTCATCACCTTTGTCTCTAACTGGGGATTCTTGTCAGTTATGCTAATTTGCTAAACATATAAAATTGTGCCTGCTTTATGTTACAGTGTGCATCTTTGGCGCATTTTCAGCGCGGATTCCAGCGTGTTGTGCACTATAAGGATCCTTATAAAGGTAACCACATTTGACCACCTATCTGTGTCTGGTTTGGGAATTTTAGGATCAGGGGAAAAGGCATCAGAACCTCATGGGACAAAGGGGCCATTGTGACATTCTGGGGCCCCATGGAACCAACGGGCTGTTGTGACACTGGGGTGTTGAACCAAGAGGCCATTGAGACTCTGTCATACATGAAATCCCTATTTGTGCTTGGTCTTTGCATATTAAGTGCTTTAATTAATTAATTTTGAGTTAAATATTTTTAAATTGAATCTTAAAATTAACCCATCAGCCCAGGTACAAAAATCCAGTTCCATTATCAGTGTTTTCAATTGTTCAAAGTAGTTTATTAAGGGAGTTGCACCCTTCCCAGTTAAAAATTCCCCAGTTAAAAATCACCAACTTGCCCCTTTTCAAACTTCAAACCACCGGTACACCATAAGAGTTACCTTTCCTGTGTTTACTGTATACTTTTACAAGTGTTTTGAGATGTGTTGGATGTATTTTAATACTTTTCTTAGGTGTTTTTACTTGCTCTTTGGTTCCAAGGCCAAAAAAAAAAAAAAAAAAAAAAAAGCCAGTTCTAACCGGCAGCAGCTATTTTTAGCCCATAGCCCTTACCCTGCAGGCAAGCACCATGGCAACCTCAATTTTAATGAAGGCATTTCAGCTCCCTTATCTCAACTAATACCACCCCTCTGACAACGATGAGCCATTGGTGGACGGAGATGATCTATCAAAGGGAAAGCACCAATCACTTTAAACCAAAGGGGCGGGAAGTGGGCGGGCTGTGGGCAGATGGGGGGGCGGAGCAAAGACACTATAAAAACAGCGAGGCAGAGAGGCAGGGTCTCTTCCTCTCTCTCTCTCTCTCTCTGCAGGCTAGCTGTGGTAGATGTTGGTGCTGGGCCTTAAAAGCCTTACTCCTTCTAAGGAGCCTTTAGTAATTTTTTACTTTTGGACCAGCCAAAAGCTAGCCCAGCACTGCAAGTCTTTCTTTTTCTCTACCCAAGGTCTAGTGCTGTCTCAGCCAGAAGATCTCAAATCCCTGTGGTCCTGGGGCATACCATCTACGGAGCCATAGAATCCCAAATTTTTATATTTTTCTAATTTCTGTAATTTTTCAATTTTTCTGTTTTCAATAAATTAATCTTTTTAAGAGTTGTCTCATTTCTCACAGACTCTGTAAGGCCTCATGGAACCAAGGAGACTATTGTGGGACCCCACGTGATCATAAATCCTACCAGGAACCTGCTCCGGATGGGCTCCTCTCTCCACGGTTCCACAGGTCCTGCCAGGATCCTGCTTCAGAACAGGCTTCCTACTGGGTCACGGCCTTCTTTGGGAATCAGTGTGCTCCAGTGTGGGATCCTGCTTCGGTTGCACGCGGAGCTCTGTTCAATCATCCTTTGCAGGTAGGCAATAAACTCTGAGCCCGGCTGTGTAATCTGGACGAGGGAAATTTTTGCAGACCCCCTGCCCCCCAGCCCCACTCCTCATCCCAGCTTGGCATGGAGCTGCTGGAACATGGGGGGTCCTGAGGTCTCCCCTTTTCTCCCTACACATAGACAAGTTTTGGGGCAGTTTGAAGCCATTTTGGCGGTGAAGTTGGGCCATTTTGGGGAGGGCAGAGGGACAGTTTGGGGGGATTTTTTGGGTGTCTCTGTGTCACCCTCTCAAATCTCCCTCCTCCTCTGGTACTCCCCCCCAGCACCGATGGTCCCTCCTGTGCCCCCCAAAGCCCCCAGGGAGACAGGGGTGGGATATGAGGCAAAAGTGAGTGGCATGTGTTTGTGGTCCAAATGCAAGTTCTCAAATGTCAGGAAGAGGAAGGTCAGCAAAAGCTCTGTGTCCTGCACATTTCCCTGAGTGTTGTAGCTGGAAACTGTTCAGTTCCACTTTGGACTCTACGAGCTTGAGAGAATGTTGTGGTACCTAGTGCTGAGAAGCAAAGTGAATTGCACCAGTGTGTTTAGTGTGTTTTACATGCTCCAGGGTGAATGTGAAGGCCAGTGCTGGATCTTTGTTCTAGGACCTTTTGTGTGGGATCATTTCCTAAGGTTTGAATTTGGGATCTGTGAGATTGAAAAATAGTGACATTCTGTATACCTTAAGAGAAATGTGCATGGCCCCAGTGCGTGGTATGTACTCAAAAGGATGCAACAAGAAGGGGTATTCAAAAAACCCATTTTGTCCCTGCACATTTTTCTGTGCGGGAGGTAGATCAGGATCTTTGGTCACTGCAACACTGTGAAGTGAGTGATTATACTTAGAGCTGAGAAGGAACATGCAGAGCACCATAATGTGATGGCAATTCACAGGTTGTAAGGGAAAGAAGACTGACTCTTGATTGTGGTGTGAATACAAGTTTCCACACTAAGCAGCAGGGTCTGACCGGGCTTCTTGTCCTGGCACGTTTAGCTGTACAAGATGTAGCTGAAAACTTTTCAGTTTAGATTCAGACTACAAGAGTGACAGAATGTGATGGAACGTAGACCTGAGAAGGAAAGTTCTTGGCACCAGCAGTGCACTGGACAAGCTCCTGTGTGGCGCATTGTTCTGTGTGAGGAGGAAACGGACATTTCGAACACTGGTAGACTGACAGCAGGTGATGCTACATAAGGGTGAGAATGAACCTGCTGAGCACTGTGGTTGTGTACACAGTGTTCAGGCTGCTCTGAGAGAGTGGAGGTGTTCCACAAGCAGCAGTGGGTCATGGTGTGTGATAACAGCTGGGGCAGAGCTGAAGCCAGCATTGTGTGCTGGCAGCTGTGGGGCTCTGTCAGCCCTGGGCTTGCTCCTTCTGGGCAAGGGGTCAGCTCCATCTGGCTGCATGACGTTGATTGCACAGGGAACGAATCTGCCCTCTCTGAGTGTCAGGCCTAGCCCTGGAGACATCATTCCTGCAAGCATGGACAAAATGCTGGTGTGGTGTGCTCAGGTAACCCCTGTCTATGTCAGTGTCTCAATGGTATTGGGAAAAGGTGCTGGGGAAAGTTTTCACCCTCAGTGGAAGGTCTTTTCTGAGCTCAGGATGTTCCTGGTGTGTGCTATTTATTACTGGAGTGTAAATCACAGTGGAGTTCACACCTTACTGAAGATTTTTTTTGTTAAACACACAGAATATTTATAATCAAATCACAAGTGCCTGGTCCTTATCTGGGGTAAACAGTGTTGGAATTCTGTTACTGGTGCCACAAACCCACCATCAAATTGAAGATCAGTCTGAAAAAGGGAAAACCTCTTCAATCTGTGTGGGCAGTCAGCCCATCTCAAGCTACCAGGCCTGGAGTTATTTTAGCTGAAGGAGCTGGGGAAAGGGTGTGTGTGTGACTGGAAGGAGGCGACACTTCTGTTTTCCCTCCTGATTACAGGTTGGCTCCCGGTGCTTTGTAGACTTGTAGGACATGCACAGACTCTGGATACATTTCTGCAGGATTACTCTGTAAATTCTTGGCTGTGGTAAGTTTTGGTCTTTTTTTCTCCATGTAGCAAATATAGAGCACCCAGGGTGTGCCCTCACCT
Organism: Corvus cornix cornix; assembly: GCF_000738735.6. Taxonomy (NCBI): domain Eukaryota; kingdom Metazoa; phylum Chordata; class Aves; order Passeriformes; family Corvidae; genus Corvus; species Corvus cornix. The sequence continues at coordinate 203,553 of NW_024108692.1, forward strand.
GATGTTTACATTGGACATCAAAGGCAACTGCTGCCCTGAATGTGCAAGTAACTGCACTGCACCTGGGAACCTCACCAGGGCAGCTGCTGATGAGCCACCACCACAGACACTGTTCTGGGTGTGACAGCCTGTGCTGCCTCAACATGACCCTGAACCAGCTGCATTAAGAGGCACATTTGACATGGACAGGACTTCATCCATCGACTGAGGCAGCCTATGAGTGGTGCCTTGACAGCTGAGAGGTTAAATTCCCTGCCAGGAGGACTGGGACATTTCCCTTGGAGAATTGTATATTTATTCCTCTTTTCCTATCTACTCCATTAAGTGCCTCTGCAAATAACCCTGTCCTACATTTCCAGCCTCAGCAGCAGTGGTCTCTTGAGAGAGGGAGAAGAATGTTGGGGGAAGTGTTGAAAGAGGAGGAATGGTGAGAAGGATGATAGATGTGCTCAAGAGACCTTGCAGCAGGAAACACCAATGCCTGAAGACTATCAGCATGGGAAACATGATCTATTATACCTATTGCTGTTCATCCTCTGCTTTGAAAAGTAGAAACTCGCTGTAAAGATAATGTAGGTGTTTGGAGACACTTGGAGGCACTCTCATGGACATGCTTGAGCTCCCTGTTTTCGGAGAGAGAAGATCAAAGCTAAGAGATCAAAAAAAGCCCAGGGAGGTCACAGCATGATGGGAAATGATGTGTGTGCAGGCCCTTGAACAAATAGGTGCAAAGAGCAGCCCCGCCGGCTGCTGGGACAGACTGAGCCTGACAGTGCCGGCATTTCCCGCTTGTGTGTCTCCGCCTGGGTGTTGCTTTGGGATCCTCTGGTTACAGTTGTGAAATAAATTTACTCTTTGCTTTGCAGCCATGGTTTTGTGGTTGTTCTGGCCACCTGCCTGTGTCCATTCCCACAAGGTCCCATTGAGGAGAGCCCTGGTAGCCCCAGCACTGCCCCACACAGCCTCGGCTGCCTCTCTGCTGCCTGGGAGTCAGGGCTGCTGCTTCCCTGCAGGGCTGGCAAGGGAATAGAGCAGGACGTGCTCTTGTCAGCTCTGGGCTCTTCTCACTTCCACACTGTCCCCTTGTGTCCTGGCCTTTGTGGAAGCCCTGTGGGCTGGTGGCACTGGTGCCAGTGCTGGTGTGGGTGCAGCCACATCCCTGGGGCAGTGCCAGAGCCTCCCTGGGGGCACCACCGTGATCCTGGGGGCTCCTGAGGGCAGGGCCAGAGGGCTGGAGCCCTCTGTGGCAGGCATGAGGGTGGCTGCCAGTGCAGGAGGGCTGGCAGGGACTGAGCCCCCAGGGCTGTCAGGGCCCTTGGCCAGGGGGATCCCTCCTCAGCCCTGAGCCCCCCAGCCCAGGGGGTCCTGCACAGGCCCCTGTGTGGGGCTGGGCAGTGTCTGGGAAGGGCACTGTCAATGCACCTCAGGGAGTGAAGGATCCCCATCCCTCTCCCCAGAGACCTCAGAGACAGGGGGATGGAGACAAGTCCCTGATCATGGTGACAAGCAAATTTTCTCCCTGGGTTCCTGCCTTTCCCAGGTGCCACTATTGAACAGGCAGGAACCTCTAGGAAACTCAGGGCCAGGAAAAGGATGAGGTAGAATCAGGAGCATCTTGGGGGTGTCCTGGGGTGTGAGCACAGCAGTGCCTGGATCCCTGTGGACCTGTGCATCCATGTGAGCATCAGTGTGGGCAAAGAGAAGAGCACAAATGGAGCTGGATCCCTCAGTTGATGGACACACATGTTCCATTGGACACAGAGGGATGGAGATGTCTTTGTTGCAGGTATTCTCATGTCCATGTACAATATGGAATAGATTTTCTACATATTTGTCTATTGGACATTGTAGATGCATGTGCAAGTCACAGAGATTTGGTTCAAGGTACCCAGAAAATATTTCTGATGGGGGTGGCAAGGGCTAGGCCTGGTGGAAGGGCTGGGTGTGGCCATGTTGGCCTGGCCAGGCCTTGTGGGGAGGTGTTGCCCTCCCAAGCCAAGCCCTGGCAATTCCCCACAAGAGCTGGTGAACACGAGCCAAGGGGTTGGCACACGGCAGGGTCCTGGGGACGGGGACAAACCCACTGGGAGCTGCAGGGAGGCCTGAAAACCCCACTGTGCCATGGTGGGTGGGAGTGGGGGTGGGAAGGGAGAGGTGGAGACCATGGTCAGAGGAGCAGCTGCAGGAGCAGCCCCAAGGCTCCCAGCTGCCAGCCCTTGGCCAGCACAGCCAAGCCCAAGCAAGCCCCAGCTGGACCCCCCAGCCCCATTTTCCCAGCGCAGGAGCTGTGCCAGAGAGCAAAGGCCGGCATGGGTGATTGTCCTGGGGCACTCGCCATACTGGAGCTACTGGGGCTGGCTGCAGGAGGGCCTCAACAGCTGTCCTGGTTTAAAGGAGAGGTGTCTGCCTTCCAAGGGAGATGGGAACCTCCCTTGGAATGGAAAATGCGACCCCCTTCTCTCCGAATTATTATAACTTTGAAATTATGGGGCTTTCAGGCAAAGATATGGAGAAAGGAGTAACAGTTCTTTACTAGTATATATATATGTATAACAAGACAAACAACAACAATGGCAGCCACAACAAACAGAACCAGAGTCCCAGTAGCAGCCTTCTCTCGGCCGCAGGCACTTTCCCCTCTGGTGCAGTTCCGGTCACAGCCAGCAGGGGCGCTGGTGCGATGGTTCCCCCGCGGCTGCAGGGGGCGCTGTGGCGCGAGCTCAGCCACCTGTCCATGCGGTTAATGGCGAGTGTGCCGGCAGAAGAGCAAGAAAACAGACTTCCTTTACAAACTTGCATTGGCAGCCTATCCTGGTGTTCTTCCAAATGGTAAAATGGGCTGCAGCACGGACTTCGGAGCAGCAAGCAGGAACAGCGGAGGCGGGCACACCCAGAGTGGCAGACAAAACATAGCAGAAACTCTGCAGCTGTAGCAGGAGCCATGGGGGTTGGGGCATTGGGAAGGGTGCTGCCATGAGGGGAGGGGATGGAGAGTATGGGAAGGGGGTTTGGGGCAGGTCCCTACAATTTGGTGCAGCTCTTGATGCTGCAGCACAGCCAGTCCATGGGCTCAGGGTGACAGAGGGCAGCCAGGCCACAAGAAGGGGGTCCCACAGACAGAGGGAGCTGTGAATCACCTGAAGGAAGGAGGTGTTATCACACTATATTTTGTTGTCATTGGTCACTTCAGCCTCACTGCAGGGAACTTGCTGCTGCCTGGAGAGAGTTGGGGAAAGGGTTTTGGGGTCTGTGCCCAGACTGTGATGAGCCCATTGGAGTCATTGCCGTGGATGATTCTGTCTTGTATCAGATCCATGGCTGGAGTCAAGGCCAGGGCAAGCCCTGCTCCTCCCTGCCTGCACCATGGGGGAATCCCCCCACGGGCACAGACCATGCTGCCCCTGGACAAGGACCACCCCAGGGGGCTGGGATGCCCCTGTCTCCATCAGCCCCAGCCCCGCAGCCCCCAGGGATTGCTGCTCACCTTTGGCATCTCTCTCTGCAGGCCCCTGCAAGGAAAAGGAAGGCAGAGGTGGGAGGCAGAATTCCTGCACAGCCCTGCCTTTCCCTGCTCTGGGCTGTGCAGTGAAGATGATGGGCTGAACCTGCACATCTCACTGGCAGAGGGATTTTTCTGTCCCAGCCTTCACAACCCTGAATCCCCTTTCCCAGCCTGGTTTCTCCCAAGCTCTCAGCAGCTGTGCTCAGCCAGAGTGTGGAGCAGCTGTGCTGGCTGCACTCAGGGCACCTCAGAGCCTCAATCCTTCTGCCCAGAGGATGGGAGTCAATGTGTGACTGGGGCAGGGATGCATTTGGTCTCTCCCTCCCCATTTTGGCATTCACTCACAAGGACTCTGGAGGCAGAATCTTCCTAACTTCAGAGGTTTTTCTTCCCTCAGGTGACAAAGGAAAAGCCTGAGAGACTGAGATTCCTGGGACATGGGCTTTAGGATCCAATGATCCTAAAGCAACATGGGGCAGACATCAGCAGCCCTGCATCAGGGTACAATTTTGGCCTAAAATTTTACACTAGTTTCCCCCCAGATCCCTTACCTTTCCTCATGGCACCATAGCTGGCTGCAACCAGCAGGAGGAAGGAGATGGTCACCATTCCAGTGATGATTCCTTTGATTGTGTGGGGTTGCCGGGTATTAGTAGCTGGGGGAACAGAAGTTGTTGGAGAATAAGAGGCATGATGGGGAGAGGAAGCAGAATGCAGGATATGCCCTTAGAGATGAGCTACACCCTGGTTGTTGTACCTCCATATGTCCTGGTGTTGGCAGCCTTGGCCCAATGCTGAGAGACACTGGGTGTGCAGGGAGGGAATCACTCACCTTCAGTGGATGTCTCCTGACTGGGAGAAGAGAAAGGGGCAGTGAGAAAGTCTGCAGCTGCCCCAGGTCCTGCACAGACTGAGCCACTGCGGGGACCCCCAATCCACCCTCTATCAACTGTGGGGATCAATAAATGAATGCCCTGCTCAGCTGTGGCTCTGCATTAGATCTGGCACCACCACTCTGCCCTTTCTGTGATGCTGGGGTAGGAGAGGAGCAGGATGCTCTGCTGGGACTGGCAGGAGTGTCCCTGGTGCCCAAGGCTGTGCTGAAGTGCACCCTGACCCCCAGCATCCCAACTGCCCAGGGACATGCTGTGGGGCAGGGCAGGATCCCCTCCCTCACCTGGAGTCTCAGGAGCCCTGGACTGTTTCCTGTGTGTGTCCCAGTGCCACGACTCACCTGTGACCCTCAGGTTTGTGGGAGCACTGAGGGCAGAGTTCCTCACTCAGTTGCTGTGTTCCTTGTGCTGGTATCCACATGTGAATGTCCCTGTGCTCTCCCTTGTCATGGTCAAGCGCATGAAGTAGCTCCTCTTCCCTGTTTGGCCTTCAGGCTGTGCACCTGCACCCCATCCTTGCAGAAGATGATTCGAGTGGCAGGAGACTGACGGGCAATGAGGCACTGAAACAAAACTTCTTCTCCCTCCTTTGTGGCAAAGGTGTTCATGAAGAGGGCAGGAGCTGGGAGGTTGTCTGGAGAGATTGCAAAGAGATGCCCAGGGACAGTGTTACTGTTGTCAGGGCAGAAAAATGCCTCAGGTCTCTGAGGGGAAGATGGGTTCACACATCCTCTCCATGGGTTCACACATGGGGAACAAAGACCTTCTTCCTTCCCATCTCTATCCCCACACAACTGCCTTTGTGGGATGTATCACTGAACTCACCATGCCCTGGGGAGCTGCAGATGTCCTGGGCCATCATACTGGTACCTGCACTGTGGGGCACAGAGGGGTTTGGTCAGACGGGTGGAAACCCACCTCAGCCCCGTGCCCCTGTCCATGTTCCCACTGCTGAGTCTTGGCTGGGCCAGCACCTTCCCACCCATGAGGCTCCAGACTGCATCTCCTTTGCCTCATGGATTTACACCTCTCCAAGCACATCTTGGTTGGGTTTGCAGTTCCAGGTGCCTGCCCCTGGCTCCCTAAAACATTTCAGCATTGGCAATGTCTTTCACTATGGACCAGAACCACTTTAGAGGGATTGGGAATTGCCCCTTTTGCTCAGAGGTCCATGGGAGCTGGAGGAAGCACTGGTCCTGCTGCCCTCCCCAGAGCAGCTCTGCCCCTCAGTGCTGCACGGCTGCTCCACACACCCTTTCCCCTGGGGCCTGCCCTGGGCCCAGCACGGGCCCTGTCCTGCCCCGCTCAGCAGCCCTGCAGTGCTGAGCCCCAAGGCAAAGCCATCCCCAACTCACACAGCAGGAGGAGGAGGAGGAGGAGGAAGGCCGGGCGAGCAGGAGACAGCCTGGCACATCCCCCCTGGGCCAGCATTGTTTGGGGCACTGCAGCCACAGCCTCTCCTTGCAGCGTCTGCTGTGGGCTGAGCTCTGCCCAGCGCTTCAAGAGCTGCCTGGCCCGGGGCTTGCAGCGTGCCTGGGGCTGGTCCTGCTGCAGGGCTGGGGCTGGCAGGGCCTTTCCCACACCGAGTGGCTGTGGCCAGCGGGGGCCCTGTCTGAGCCCCACTGTGGCCGCTGTGCCTGCAGAGCCCCCGCTTTCATTTCCGCACCCTGCGAGCCCAGAGCACGAGCCGTGTGTGCCTGTCCCTCTGGGGCTGCCTCCTCCCTGCAAAGCCCGCCTGAACCTGGTCCCCACCATGCACTGCATCCTCAGTCCCAGAGTATGGCGGTGTCCTGCACTGGTAGGGAGGAGAAGAGAGATCCAGCAGGAAGGCATTATGCAGCAAGATTCCTTTATTCAATTATTTTACAACTCTTTTATAGACTTTTTTCTTCATAGTCTAATTGCTCAAAGGATCAGCCACGCCTTGGGGTGATTGGCTAAAATCCTAAAACATCCATTGCCAAAATATTTTTCTACTGTACTATAAACAAGGCTTTGCAAGGTCGCAGGTGTTCATAGTTTATAGAACTCTACAAATGTCTTCCCTGAGAGAGAAAAATATCTCACGGGACTGGAAAGAAGCAAGGAAAATTCTTGCTACCAGCATCTTTGTACCCATACCAGAGCTCCCTCACTGCCTTCTGCCCTGGGTTGTCAGGGCATGAAGAAGCTCCATCCATAGCCATGGCCCAACAGGCCCCATTGCTCTGGGATGGTGTTGGGGACACAGACACTCAACACCTTTTCTCCTTCCTCTCTCCACACTGCTTAATGATGTTGGCATTGCTGAGGGCTCTGCTGCCAACATCCAGAGCTCCTGTCAGTGCCAATCCCCCACATTCCCTTCCCCTCTCAGCTCTGGGCACAGTGTCCTGATTAGCCATATTCGCTTTCTATATAAATATATATATATATATAAATCTAATCTAAATTGCTGATAAATGAAATCTCAGGAAATTCTGTCCTCAATAAATAGTCATAACCTTGTCCTGTTATTTACTCTTGAAAGGTGGGGCTCCTTCCCTCCAAACTGTTTTTGGATGTCCCCAACATCCTCCTGATGGATGGACACACAGGTTGTCCCTCCAGATGTCAACACGCACGCACTGGGCAGAGTTGAGGCGAGTGAAGCTCTTGCAGAGACTTTCAGCCTTCTTGGCTCCATGACAGAGTTTTTAGGGAAAATAAAGCTCAAACACCTTGAACCTGGGATTTTCCCAGGCTCTGCTGTGGCTGGCATTGCCCTCGTTCCACAGTGCAGCCCAGGCCAAGGGTCTGTGGCCATGATGGGCACCAGGCTGCTGTGTTCTCTTTTGAAGGCCTTCAGCTCAAAATGCTCTGAAGCTTCACTGTATGACAAGTTATGAGAAAAGGAGAGTTGCTGAAGCCATCTCCTGAGTTATCCAACAAGAGACAGCACATTCACATGGAACCTCTGTCTCTCTCTTTTCCTGTGTGAGGATCTGTGGGCATTTGCTGGAAATCCCTGGAGGGGCTCAGAAAGGCTCCTTTATGAGTTGTAATTATCCTGTTCCATCCCCAGTCATGGCTTCAGCTCTCCTGAAGGAAATGTTTGCTTGAAGACATCTCAAAAGACCCCCAGACCCTTCTCCACTAAAACACCCCACTCCCAGCTTTGTGGAGACCAGGCAGGGAAAGTGTCCACACAAGTTCTCTGAGAGGCAGAGGAAAATGAGGAAATGAGGATGGGGTGCTTTTCACATAGGTGTGTGCAGTTTGTGGGAAATTCGAGTCACCCCCCCTTGCGTTCTAGACATGGCTCACCCTTTTCGGGGTGTCGGGCTGGGTGTGGCTGGAGTGAAACGTCCTTCCGCTATTACAGACTACACACAACCTTGCAACCCCTTCTGTGTGTCAGATCCTGTCCATGATGCCAGTTTAATGTCACGATCCGCTAATGCCAGCGGGGGTTGTGATGGTTCGTTTATAGATCTCAGAGTGCAAAAGGACACAAGAGATTTCAGTTTTAATCAAAACAGTGCACCTTTATTAAGTGCCCACAACACGGTAATGCGATAGAGGAGAGAAAGAGAGAGAGATAAAGAAAACCAAGTAAAAGGGTAGAGAGGAAGAAGGGAGGGGAGGGGAGTAGCTACCAATGGATGAGACAAAGTCCTCGTGGTCTTTTGCCAATAGACTCGTCTTCTTTCCATGGGGAGATCTCATCTCAGTTATTTCAGAAAGTCCCTTTATAGTCCTTTTCAGAAGCAAGAGGCAACTGGCCAAGAGGTGGGGGAAATCTACAGCCGTTGTTATGAGGCCCATTGCTTTGGGAAACAGGTACAGGACAGACGTACAAGACAGGTGTACTGGAGAGGTGTACAGGACAGGTCATTCCTTTCTGCTTCAGCGCAGTCCTTCCCGCCTGGGCAGCAAGAACGGCGCAGTCCATTGTGACCTGCACTAATTTCCTCAGGAATGCGTACCAGTTCCCAGTGGGCACACCCATAGGCAACACTTGGCAGACAATCCCACCTCAGCCAGGCCAGGACTCCTGTGCTCAGTCTCTGTCCTCAGCGATGATCATGAGGCAGATGAGGGATCTTCGGACCGTCTCTTACAAATGGTACCTTAACAATGGCTCTTGTCTATTAATACTTGGGACAGAGAATGCAAAACGTGGGGCATCTTCTGGATGAAGTGGAATATTGAAAAAACAGTCCTTTAAATCAATGATAACTAAAGGCCAATCTCTCGGAATCAGAGAGAGAGAAGGAAGCCCAGGTTGGAGGGGTCCCATATCTTGTTACTTCATTAATCTTTCTAAAATCTTGAAGCAGCCTCCAGGTATCAGAGGCCTTCTTGTGTATAACAGACACTGGTGAATTCCAAGGACTAGTTGTTTCTTTAATATGTCCTTTCTGCAGTTGTTCCTGAACTCATTTCTTAAGGGCACTCAATTTCTTCTCCTCTAGGGGCCATTGATTAACCCAAATGGCTTCATTGGTTTTCCACAAAAGCTTAGGGGTGATGAGTGCCTGCATGGCCCCCACTAAAAATCCACTTCCAACTTGACTCCCCATTCAGATAACAAGTACCTTCCCCAGACTGTAATAGGCCTCTTTACAATAAAAGGACGAACAATTGCTGTTTTTCCCTCAGATCCTCTGACTGTAATTGCAGATTCACTTTGTAAGCATAAAGTGGCGCCCCCTATACCTGTTCGGGTATCCAGGGGAGTCACCAGCTGCCGGTCTTTTGGCCAAAACAAGTAAGAAATGATAGTGACATCTGCTCCTGTATCTAATAAACCTTGAACCATGATTGTTTTGTTGTTATGCATTAAACTGCCAGTCAATAATGACCTGTTATGTCCAATATGTTCTGTCCAAAAAATCTCTGGTCCCAAATTTGAGTTTTCTGTTATAGGTTGCTGACCTTCCATCTCTATTGCTCTGCGTGCAGCTGTAGTAGGCACTGCAACAGCTGTGGCTAATTGTGTTCCTGCAGGAACAATTAAAGGAGGTTGTAACACTTGAGCCAAAATTGTAAGCTCTTCATAACAATTTGCTGAAACAATTGTTGGATAGACTACAAGACCTACAACACAACATGCATCTTTTCCCATAATTAAAAAGTCCTGCCTCTCTTCAGATGTCCCAGTAACTCCTGTGGGTATCAAGTAATGGGAACTGTTTATAAAACATTAATTTGGAGGCTGCCAAGGTACAGAATGCTCCAGGGGGCAAGAGGTTTGGGTCGCTCAGGAGGCATTTGACCATTCTGCTGACTGTATATGACTTTGGTCTCCAGAGGACTGGAGCTCTGACTGATGGACTGCTGCTATTTGTTTTGTCACGCAGTGGGACATCGTGCTCAAAAATCCGTTTCCCAGCAAAAGATTCCCATCTGCATCATACCTAGAGTGACACCTGTTAGCATAGTGTCTGTTGCAGTGGGGATCCTGCAACACGCATATATCAAACCAGGAGTCCCGTGGAAAGGAAATATATATGGACAGACAGATTCTTGATAGCTGTTTCAGAGAGATGTTTATTCCTCCAGCCGCATGGCCGGAGCTCTGCTCAGGAACTGTTCCAGTCACCGGACCAAGGGTCCTTCTGCCCGCGCAGGGAACACAAACCAACCAATGGGAACAAGGCTGAGCAGGGGCAGGGAAACCCCGTGTCTGTGCCCTCAGGGCCCCTCTCCCAGGGCTACACGGCGGGGGAGGAGACCCCAACAAGTGTCTTCCTTTTTTACATCTTGGACAACGAAGCAGTACTGTTGCAATCTCTCTAAGACCTGGACAATTTCTCATTAAATGTCCAGGCTTGCCACATCAAAAACATGTTCTTTCATCTGTATCAGCTCGTGGCATTGCTTGAGAATTGCTTACAGCAAGAGCATTAAGTGCTGTTAGAAGTCTCTTATCCAACACCTCAGCTTGAGCAGAGAGCCTTTTGTCCATCATCTCAGCTTCATTGGTAATAGCTCTTTCCAGTCTTTCTCCTAATGTATCAGCTTGGACGACAGCCATATGCTGTGCAGTACAAACTTTACTACATGCTTCAAGCATATCTGAAATACTTGGTTGTATCCCTGGTAAAGCTCTAATAGTTCGCTGACAATCCTCATTAGCATTAACATAAGCAAGATTCCATAATAAAATTGGATGAGCAACATCATCATCACACTGTCTCTCCAAAGCTTGGGTCAGCCAATCAATGAAAGAAGAAAAGGTCTCGGTAGGACCCTGCTTAATTTGTGTATAGGCACCTTGTGGAGAACCCACAGGCTCAATTTGCAAAAGTGCCTTTTTAGCTGCCTCTTTGGTATCACCAAGGACCACCCTTGCCAGATTTGCTTGATCTTCTGGCCTGTCATGAGGTGGATCCCCTGCCAGTTGTGCAAGTGTCAGAGCTGCATTAGGACCTCCTGCATAATTCTCTATCAGCTTTCCAAGAAGTCAACGCCACTTTAAATCCCACAGTAAATACTGTGAATCAGTTAAAAGCATGGAAGCAATGATTTTACAGTCAAAAGGTGTTAAGTCCACGTGATCTAAGGTTGCTTTTAACAGCTGCTCAAAGTAGGGAGATCCCAAGCCACTCTCTTTTATAGCTCTCCTTAAATCCTAAATATCATCATGTGCCAGGGCTTCCCATCTCGGGTTTGCTCCTCCTCTACCATACCTCACCGGCAATGCTAACAATGATTTACGAGTTGGGATAAGATCATCCTCTTTAGATACCTCCCAATGTATAGCATTCCAATTTGTTAAAACAGGCTTTTCTCTCAGATTTTTTTCTCTCGGTTTATTGGCAGAGGAAAGCCTATTCATATCTTGAAAGCTTAAATCAAATTCATCCACTGATGGTAAACACTCATCCCGAGTTTGCACATCTGCTGTGCTACTAGCAACCCTCCGAGTTGTCATGGGGACATCCATCTTTGTTTTCATCATTTCTGGAGTTGTCATTTCCGGGGATGTCACTTCCGGAGATGTAATTTCCAGGGCCTTCCACCCTCCAACACTATCTGTCACTGCCAAGGGCTCCTCCCTCCTTTCTTCACCACCCCCCCGCTGGGTGCAATATCACGAGACTGTAAGGGACCCTGTGGCGCAGTTAAAATTCTGGAGTTGCCATTAATCACCAAGCTGTTTAACAATTCTATCACCACTCGGCAAGCAGGGAGTAAAATAGCCGCCGCTTTATCGCATCTCGAAACGAGATCGTAAAGTCTAGTTGCAATATCATCCCAGACAGATTTAGTAAGAAGAAGTTCAAAGTTAGCATCTGGGCAATTATGGAAAACCCAAAGCAAAAAATCCTTCACTTCCCTGCTGGGAAGAGGCTCAGAATGCAACATGAGCAAGGCATCCAACTTATTATAAACATCCCTTTGTTCTTTTGAGATATTTTCACCCATCTCGTCCCTTCCCTGCCCCTACCTCCACTCAACTTTGAAGGCAGTTCTTCTACCAGCGTGCTGTGGGATAAATTGGGCAGTGATCCTCCTTTCAGCTATAGCTGCTGCTGGATCACTCTTCCTTTCAGGGTTAGACTAAATCAGGCTCACGTCAACCAGGGGCATCATCCTCTCTACTCCAACCTCGCCGCAGTAAATCCGCTGCACACCAGGCACCAATTGTGGAATTTACCACATTCCGCTTGTCAGAGGGAATAACCTTCAGGGATGGGACTACACGATTACATGGATTTATTGTTTAAAATAACAAAACACATCAGTCGAGGCGTCAGATTTTACAATACCTCCAAATAATGGCAACTAGTCACAAGATTGAGAGTTATATCGTAATTCATAACTTTCTAATCCAATAGGCACTTAAAACGACACTTTGTTTTGGATTTAGGACCTATCACCTGTGGCACTTCTCACTGCAATGCAGCTGTGTCTTGACCAATAACTTCTCATGTCACGTACACACAGATGTCTCTCTTATACCATCTACATTCCAGAGCGTTTCCTCCTAAAATTTTGTCTCCAAATACCAAGAGCGTTGTTGTTGAGATTCTGGAGATGTTGTGGAATGGCTCCCTGACTGGAGGTTTGCAATAGAGCCACATGGGTTTTTAGGAAGAACAGGCTAGGAAGATGAGAAGGGGGATTTTCCTGTTATGTGAGAGAGTAGCTGGAGTCCATGGGGCTCCCCTGGGGATGGGTGAGGAGCCAAGGAAGAGTTCCTGGGTTAGGATTAAAGACGGCAGAGCTCCAGGTGACATTAGAGTGGGAGTCTGCTCCAGGCCTTCTGACCAGGGAGAACAAGGGGATGAGGCCTCTACTGACAGACAGGAGCAGCTTCACGTTCACAGGGCCTGGTCCTTGTGGGGGTTTCTACAGCTCCAGTATCTGCTGGAGGGAAAACATGGCAGGACACCAGCAATCCTGGAGGTTCATGGACTGTCTTGTGATGACCTTCTGTCTGAAGTGATAGAGGACCAAATGAGGAGTGTGGCTCTGCTGGATCTTCTACTCACCAGTCATAAGGGTTTGCTGGAAATGGGAAGGTCAAAGGCTGTTGGGGAAGATGAAACAGAAAAGCATTGTAAATATGATTGCCTGACAAAAGATTTTGGGAATATGAAAACTACAGGCAACATCAAAATGAAAGGCACTTTTGAAATACCAGGTCTTAGTTACTGAACAACTAGAAAACAATGGTATGGCCACTGAAGATAATCCCCTCTTGATGGAACAATACCCTCTGCTTGCAAGCGGGTCCAAGGGTCAGAGCAGACCCTACTAGCTCAGCAGAAGGGGTCCAAAGAGTAGTTTTTAGAAGTTAAGATGTAACACTCTATGGTAATATAAGAACTCTTATAGGCTGTATGTAAATGCTATAGGATTTGTATCTTGTATTAGATTGGTTAGTGACAATTAGAATATTCAGTACAGAAGATGATTTATTGTATTGTAACCAGGAGTTCAGACACTTCCATTCCTTTCCTTACTTCCTCTTCATTCCTTTCCTTCCTTACTTCCACTCTTGCTCTTACACCCTCTCTCTCTCTCACCTGCTTACTCTCTTGGGCCTGCTCAGAGCTGAGTCTGGCAGCTCTGAGCAGTGCCCCTATACCCACGCCTTTACAATAAACCGACTGTGTCCCAAGACCTGCCTATAGAGATCTCTACGTCCGGCCATCCAGTAACCTACAAAAGGCAAACTTTACTCCAGTGACCATGAGATAGTGGAGTTCATGATCTGATTGGAGGAAAGATGTGGATGCTAAAAGGCAGGAGCAGAGGAATTTTCCAGCTCTGTAGCATTTGTGAAGTCTTTCCTTTCTCATGCTTTAGCTGAGAAACAGAGAAATCCACCTTCTCACAGCTTCTCTGTGAAAGCTTTCATTCTCATGAGAACTGGATGGACAACAGTTTGAGAGAATGCAAACCATTTCTACACCTGTTGGTTGTTGTGAGAACAGTGGAATTGTTTTCAGTCTTGTGAGAATAATATTTGGAAATGGGTGTCTTACTGCTCAGCCTGTCACCTTGAGAGGTGATGGGTGAATAAGCCAATCATGTAATTTCTTAATTGCGAACCACGCTATAAAAGATGACCTATTCATTAAATGAGGTCTTAGCTCTGCTAAGGCCATATCATCTAACCTGGATTTATGTCATGATTTCGCCGTTTTCTGGGGATAACAGCGACAGGAAGAGGGTAAAATCCAGCACACAGCCCTGGACTACAGAACAGCAGACTTTGGCTGCTTCAAAGGCATGCTTGGAAAAGTTCTGTGGGATAAGAGGCAAAGGAAAATTCATTAATATTTAAGGATTACCTCCTCCAAGTTCAACAACTGTCCATGCCTCTAAATTATGTGTCAGGAATTTGGAGGCTGCTGCTATTCTTTCATAATTTATTGGTGTTTGTAATGTTCTACAGGACCACAGAAGAACAATGAGTTTCCCCAGCTGCTTTTCAGAGTCACATTCCAACTGGAGTTCCAGCCTGCCCAGTGCAACAACACAGACACAACAGCAATGTCATGGCCATCTGCCAGCCCCCTCCCATGGCCAGGGCTGTTACCCAACTGTTCCCAGGCATGCCATGGGAGGGGATCAGCAGCACAGCAGCAGCTCATTTTCTCTTTCTCTCTCGCTTGCGCCCTTTCTAACACCAGCTCTGGATCATCCACATAGCACAATTAACATGGGATCTAAAGACTGGTGATATTCTTTGTTTTCTTTCTCTCTTTTCCTTCTTTGATTCTTCCCTCCCTTGTATTGTCTGGGCAAAACGTAGCTGTCATATTGTACCCCATACTCCCTATTGAGCTGTGTTTTGGGATTGGGAACTTGTGGAAGTGTGTTGTGGCTTGTGAGACAGAACCTTTGAGAAGTTTTCTGTGGGAGCTGAGAGCTTATTGAAGTGTATTGTAAAAATTAAGGGCTTGTTTTGAGCAGTGTAAAGTGTAAGAGCTTGTTAGCCAGCACTTTTTGAGTCTAAACTGTGGGATCATTTCCAGAATTAAGGCAACTGTGCAACAAAGAACAAGAGCTCCCTGACAGATGATCTTGTGTCTTTGTTCAGCCTGATGAGAATTTAAAATGAACATCACATCCTGACCAATGGATTGTGACACTTTTTCAGAAGGCTGATGCAAATGTCACTATCAAAAACCTCCCTATAATCCAGGAAAACTTCATCTACTGCCTTCCTGTCATCCATGAGTCAGGTGACCTTATTGTAGAAGGATATGGAATTAGTTAGAGAGGAATTTCCCAATATAATTGGGAATTCCATATATTTTAGGAATAATTTCATCTATTTTAGGAATACAGTGACAGAAACTTCCAGTATTTCAAGGAAGAAACAGCTGGGAAAAGTGACAAAAAGAGACAAATGCAGTGGGAATCCAAGACTGCTTTAGTTTCTAGATGTGACTTTTTCAAAAAGTAGAAAAGCTCCCATTTCAAGCTGATTTCTCTAAAGGGTGACTGTGAATTCCCAGGGAAACCCCACCTTCATTCCTTATGTAACCTGTCAACAAAGCATCGATCTTACAGAAAAATGATCCCTGATCTTCATTCAGAGTACACCTTGAGTTAATCTTTACCATTTCATTCTTCTTTTCAAATTCTCTGTTCAAAGTCCATATCCAACTGCTCAGTTCACCTTTGATCCATAGATTAAACACCTGGAGTTTGTTCTTATCGCACAGCAGGTAAAATCCAGCTCTAAGTCTGAACTAAGAAACGCTTTGTAGGCATGGAGCAGGATTCTGGCTTGTCTCTAATGTCTCCACAACACTGAAACTCCATTTGAACCCAATTGCCTACAACACCAACATAGAGTGGCACACAAAATGTGATCTTCAGGCAACAAGGTGATTTTTAGGCAGAGGAATGCTGCATTCAAACTTCAGAACTAGATCCTTCTGTTCATTTACCTTTGTTTCTACAGGTGGAAATTTCTCTGGCAAGAGGAAAAATACCTGTCCCATGTCAGTGTTCACCTTTGCTGACCGAGGCAGGTAAGCAGCTCTGTGTTGTTTCTTTCTCTCCTGAACAAGTGGTGAATGTGCTGCTGCTGTCGGGGTGGAAAGGAACCACTCTGTTCCCCTCACCCCAGCTGTGCACACAGGGACCAGCAAGCTCTTCCCATCCCCCAGCTCTCCTCAGGCAAAGGTGGCAAGAACTGGGAGCGTCAGCAGCACAGGTGTTTCCAGGGGGGCTCAGAGAGGAACTGAAAGTGACAGGGAATGGTCATTTGGGGGAAAAGCTGAGCTATGGGCTGGCCCTCTGGGTCTGGTGTTTGTTTCCCCAAGGATGGTTCTGCTGCCTTTGGTGTCCAGAGCTGGCTGTGCTGTCCTGGTACAGCTTGGAAGGGGAGGCTGCAGAGCAGGAGAGAAGGGTGGAATTCCCCCTCTGCCTTGAGGCAAAGCAGGGCTGATGATAATGCTGGAACTTCCTTCCCAGCAAGCAAGGCTGGTCCCAAGTCTGGCCACTTGGAACTCTTTCCTGTTGCAAGCTGCAACAGTGTGAAACTGCCTTGATTTTATGGTAACTCAGGATGATGATAACTCCCAGAGCACCCAGGGGTCAGCAGCCCCTGCAGAAATGTGAATAAGCTTAAACATTTCCTGATTAGTACTTTGAAGAATTGAGGTTTCAAACCTCAGGGCATCATGACTTCGTCTTTGTTACCCATTAAATCATTCATCTCGTAACTCCAGAGCACTCGATAATCTTTGCAGACCTCACAGGTGTTGCAGAGTCAGTGTCAACCCAACTCCATTTTCTCCCCTTCTGGTGTAACACTGATTATTGCCTTCAGTTAAACTGTGGCTGGTTGTGTCTGTTTAGCAGTGCTGAACAGGAAGCCTTGGGGGATGGAGAAACTCTGCCTTTGTGTGTTTGCTGGATTTTTTTAGACCTATTTTCACATCTTCTTTTGAAAAGTATTATGCTAGTTTGGGAATGTGGTTTTGGTAGGAACCGATGACTTGTTAGTGAAGTTTCTTTTGGGCCCTCCTTGGATGACAGGAACGTTTTGTAAAAGTTGGATGTAAAAATACTGTGACATCTGTCAGAAGAAGTTTCAGTGTTGCTAAACAAGGTCTGCTTTTTTTCTGTTCTGCCTGGAATTCCTGGGTCAGATGTTCCTGTTTTGTGACTTTTTCCATTTCTAAGCCTCCAGCTGCTGATCCAGAGGGGAACAGATTACTACACGTGCTGTGTCATACCTGCCCCCCCACGCCAAATGTTTAGTTTAACATCCCAACCCTAATAATATAGAAAACAGTCTCTGAGACCTCATTTTAAGTTATTATAGAGCAGCCCACTCATCTCTATTTAAGATTAACCTGTTTCCCATATTAGCTCTCCAAATTAACACCTCCAGCAAAATTTTCTATGGCCTTATGTGTTAATTGCCCTTTTTGCCCCATGTTTCCCACCAATTTTCCTCTCACACTTCTCAGTTTTCATCAGAATAATAGACCTGTTTACTGTCTTCCAACTCTTTCATTGGATACAAAAAGTCAGTTACTAGACCGTGTTTCTGCAAACAGTCATGATTCTACATCCTGCAATTTTTCATGTAAAAGTCTTTCTCCCTCATGCACCACAGAGCTCTACATGAAGCATCATGGTATGGTTGTGCTGGGCAGCAAGCAATGCCTCTGCCTGTAGCCCCTTTTCCTTTTCCTTTTCCTTTTCCTTTTCCTTTTCCTTTTCCTTTTCCTGACCATGCTCAGTGCAAGCAAAACCTATTCGCAAAGCCTGCTTTTCCTCTCCTCATTTAACTGATCCTGTAATCTTTTCATCAAATCCTGCAGATTTCTCCCTCTGCCCTTTTATTGGCACACCTCTCCTTTCTAGCAGTGGTTAAAGCCATTCCCAAAATTGCACATAAAACTGCTTTACGTTTCCCCTTTCATCCCTTTTTGCTCACTTAACACCATATTTATCCATTTAACCACTAACTAAGGGTTATACCAATTTCCATGTGCCCATTCCAAGCCTAGGGGAGTTGGGCAGGCATTATATTCTCTCAGTCTCTCTAAACTGCAGCACCCTGCAGCTCCCTGCTGCCCTCTCCTGTGTTCAGGAAAAGCCCTGGACACTCTGGAAGGAAGAAGGTTCTTACGCATGCCCCAGCAAAGCTTGGAACAAGCCCAGATCCTCTCTGGAGGGCAGCAGGGCCCCTTGTGAGCCACCAAAACACCTGTAAAAGTCCCCAGGGTACTCTGGAGTGTAGCAGGGATGCTCACAAGCTTGGGAAAAGGCCACTGCCCAGTAGAGTGTCCTGGGGCCTTCACTGGGCTTTGCTGAGGCTTGAAAGAACCCTGCTGCTCTCCAGAGGCCCCAGGGCTTTTGGCTCATTAAGGGCCAACTGATCTGCAGACAGTGGGGGAATGATCCATAAGGGCTGGTGTGAGACCACAAAGTTAATAATTCATAGAATTCCTCTTCAAAGTCTACTGTCCATTCCCATTCAAAATCTGTTGGTTCTGGCAAAAGAGTCACTGGTAATACAAAAGATAAAGGGGTTTTTTTCTTTGCTATATTTTTTCTCCTCTCCTCTCCTCTCCTCTCCTCTCCTCTCTTCCCCCACATGTCCCCACTTCTTTTCTTTTTTTTCTTTGCTATATTTTTTCTCCTCTCCTCTCCTCTCCTCTCCTCTCTTCCCCCACATGTCCCCACTTCTTTTCTTTTTTTTCTTTTCTCTCCATGCTTCAGAATGACTTTGGTTTAGGATTGCAGATCTAATCCTGGGTAAATTAAGTTTATAGAATCATAGAAACATAAAATCATAGAATATCCTGAGTTGGAAGGGAACCACAAGGAACATGAAGTCCAGCTCCTGGCCCTGCACAGGACACCCCAACAATCCCACCCTGGCAGCCTTGGGGCCATTACCATTCTCTGGGGAGCCTGTTCAGTGCCTGACCACCCTCTGGGGGAAGAACTTTTTCCTAATATGCAGCCTAAACCTCTCCAGACAGAGCTTTATGCTGTTTTCACTGGTCACAGAGAACAGCAATTGGAGATGTCCCTGTGCTGCCGTCCAGGAAGGTGTTGAAGATGGCAATGAGGTCTGACCTCAGTCTCCTTGTCTCCAGGCTGAACAGACCAAGTATCCTCAGCCACACCTCACGAGGACTCCTCTCCACACCTTTCACCATCCTCGTGGTTTCTTTTGGACAGTCTCTAATAGCTTAATGTCTTTCATATCTTTTGGTGCCCAAAATTTACACCAGCACTCAAGTTGAGGCCACCCCAGTGCAGAGCAGAGCAGAGCAGAGCAGAGCAGAGCAGAGCAGGACAATCACTTCCCTTGCCTGGCTGGTGATGCTGGACCTGATGCCCCCAGGACCCGATTGGCCCTTCTGGCTGCCAGGATGTTACAGATTGAATGGAAGCTTCCAACAAGCTCTGCCTTAGGCTCAGTTTAGGAGGCCCGCACACAAAATCCCTCCAGCCCGCAAGTTCTAAGGATGGCAGATTAAGTCTATCATAAAATGAGTTATTTATTAAATAGTCAGGAGCTAACAGACAAAAGGCCTTAAACAGAGTTACTTACTACACAGGATAAAACAAAAGAACTACTAGTAGGTTACACAAAACAGTGCACAACATCAAGGTACCTGTATTATAGCTGACGAAGTAGTATGGCTTAGGAGTCAATATAACTTACTACCAAAATGATGATAGTGTACGCAGAGTCCCTTCACTCAACCCCCAGGAGAATAACCACAAAGAGCTGGTGTCCCAAATCTGGGGAGAAAGCCTGACATATTTCCAGGGAATGTGCAGAAGATTGCTGCTTTGTGGAAGTTTGGTGTAGCTTTTATAATTTGTAAAGTGTCTGTCAGTCAGAAATTCCAGCTAATCTTTCCAGATCTCACTTCCACAGCAAGATGTTTATTTTCAGCTGAAAGCATCAATTCCGTGGCACCAAAATAACTCACTACAAGACAAATTGTCCTGATTGAGTTATTTCACCAAGGCTCATGTGAGACGCAGGTGAGAGTTGAGATGCCCTGAGTTATTTCATCAGCTAACAAGCAACAGATATGCTCTCCTGTGGGGGGGTGAGATGCCCTGCTACACAGGGCACTGCTGACTCATATCCAGCTTTCTGTTCACCAGGATGCCCAAGGTCCCTTTCCATGGCACTTCTTTCCAGCATCTCCTTCCCCAGTCTGTCCATATATCCAGAGTTGTCATGTCCCAGGTGCAGAATCTGGCACTTTTCCTTGTTGAACTTCAGATGGTTGGTGATTTCCCAGTCCAGGTCTCTCTGCAGGGCCTCCCTGACTTCCAGGGAGTCAACAGCTACTCCCAATTTTAATCCTCTTCAAATGTATTTGGCATCCCTTCAAGTCCTGTGTCCAGGTCCTTAATGAAGATGTTGAAGAGCACAGGGAGGAGGATGGAGCCCAGTAGAACCCCATTTGTGACCAGTTCCACTCTGATGTCACCCCACCCTTTGTGCCCAACCTGTGAGCCAGTTGCTGATCCATCATATGATGTATTTATCCAGCTGTGGGATGGACATTTTGTCCAGAATGAAACTGAGACAATATTGAAAACTTCTCTGAAATCCAAAATTATTTTATCAACTGGCTTCTTTTTTTCAACAAGGCCATAAACCTTGTCATAAAGGGAAATTAATTTTGAAAAGCAGGACTTTTCTCTCATGACTTCGTGCTGGTTGTGACCAATGACTGTGTTTTCCTTTTCCATAATTTTACCAGGCACTGAAATGAGACTGACAGACCTGTCGTTTCCAGGGTCATCCTTCTTGCCATTATTGAAGATTAGGACAATGTTAACCAGCTTCCAGACACCTGGGACCTCTCCAGATTTTTCAGATATTCAGAAATCATTGAGAGAGGCCTCATGATGACATCAAACCAGGGCTTTGAGTATTTTCAGACAAATTCCCTCAGGCCCCATAGAAGTACAGGGATCCAGCTGGATCAGTAAATCCTACACCAGTTCAGGGGGTTTTTTGAGTTTATCACTCTCACAGTCATGGTTCTCCAGCTCAGGGCTCTGGGCCCTCTATGGCCCATCATCAGTGTTAAGACAGAGGCAAAGGAGCATTAAATGTCTCTGCTTTGTCTCTGTCCCTCTTTGTGAGGTGACCACCCTGTGGTGACATAGGGCAGCTGTCTATGCCATTGTCAGCTGAACACCCTTCAGCAACAGACACATTCCCAAGGGTAAATCCATTCCTCAGCAGTGTTGTGAGCCTCTGGTACTCTCTGCCTTCCACTCCATGATTTCCACCCATGAGCTGTGCCCTGTCTTGGGGTGACTTTATGATGTTATATCCCATATTGCTGTTCTATGCCCAGAAATTAATTTTGTGCCTTTCTATGCCTTTAAACTGAGACTGAGAGGGGGGAGAGGAAAAAAACCCGAGCAAACTCTTCAAAGCAGTTTTGCAGTTTGTTTTCATGTTTCAAGGACACACAGAGATACAGATTCCTCTTGCTTCTAACAGCAGTGGCGGGAGCTGGAGAAGGCACCCTGCTTGTTTTTTTTCTAGCCAGCTTTCCAGCCAGTTTTTTTCAGCTCCTTTTCCTCCAGAGAGTTGAACTTTGTTTTCCTGGGACTCCGATTTTTCCCTTCTTCTCTGCTGGACAGTTTCAACATCAGAATACATTGGGAGGAATTTTCACTGAGGCGTTGGCCCTGGAGGTGGGCCCACCACCCCGTCCAAGCTCCAAGGAGGGGGAGAGACTATGGAAGGACTCTGAAATTTTCTCAGGTTTCTCTCAGCAGAGCGAGAGGTTTTTTTATTATTTAGCATTGTTGTCCTTTTCCTGTGTGTTTGTTAAATAGTTTTTATCTCTTTCACTTTCCTTCGAGGAAAATCTTTTTTTTCCCAAACCTGGTGGGGGAGGGGTGGTTGTAACCTGCCTTCTCTCAGAGGATGTATTTCCAAATTTGCCCGAACTGGCACAGCCCTGAGCAGACTTTCCTGGGGAACAAGCAGGTCAGCCCCTGTCTCTGCCTCCTGCTTTCAGCTGGTCATGGCTGCTCTCATGGATCTGGTCCAAAGGGAACGGCTGCTCTGTGGGAAGGGCTGCCGAGGCAATGTCTTGTGCAGCCAGCCCTGTGGAAGAGGAGGAGGGGAGGGGGACAGTGAGGCACTTTTATTTCTGTCTTTGTTTCTCCCCTTGCTGCTCTGTTGTGATTTGCCAAGAACATAAAAATAACCTTCTGCAAGCCGAGTCTGGTTTGCCACGATGGCAACAGGTGAGGGATCTCCCAGGCTTTATGTCAACTCACAAGCTCTTCAGTCGTATTTCTCCCCCGTTGAGGAGGAGGAATGATAGAGGAGCTTGGTGAGCATTTAGCAGCCAGCCAAGGTGATCCAATGCATCACTGTCCATTCTCCAAAGCTCGTTCAGGGTAAACTCCAGGATTGGAGTTAGTCTGCAGGAATAAGCACATGGACGATGGTCCCCTTGCTGTGCCTCTGTGGAAAATTGTAGCTGGGGTTAAACACCTGGTTCTTCACTCTGCAGAGGCAGATATTAATTTTGACCAAGGAAGATTATGTGTTTGGCTGTGAGAATTCTCAGAGAGCTCCAGTGAAGCCAAGATGGGTTAGGGACCAACTAGGAGTACAATAGTGTCTCATCAACTGTCTCTTTTCTCTTCTCTTCTCTTCTCTTCTCTTCTCTTCTCTTCTCTTCTCTTCTCTTCTCTTCTCTTCTCTTCTCTTCTCTTCTCTTCTCTTTTCTCTTCTCCCCTTCCCCCTCCCCTTCCCTCCCATCCCCTCCGCTCCCCTCCCCTCTTCTGTGTCCACTACATGGATTTGGACCCCCTTTTCCTTTGCATTGCAGAGTGAACCCTGAGAAAAGGACACAAGGGACAAGAAACAAGGAACTGTCTGAAGGAACTGGTAAGAGCTGTGTTTCTTCTGTTTAGACAGTGATGGAAGGGAAAATAAGTAACTTTAAACCCCCAAGTAAATCAGAGTTTGCATAGTATAAGGGATATGTCCAAAAAAATCTCTTCAGTGCATTCCTGTAAAGATTTAGGGAAAGCTTTTGGTGAAGTTTCCTACATTTCTTTTTTCTTTTTCCTTTCATGTGAACCTAATGGTCAGAAATGGAGAGGTGGTGGCAGTGCACCCCAAATATGGGAGGCTTATCTGAGTTCATACGTAAGTATGATGATCCCATTGCTCTTGCCTGTGGTCGTTGTGGGGAACCTCTGCCATGGAATGTATCACCACAGAGAGAAAGGAGGCCAGTCGAGGTCTCTGCCCAGAGCACATTACCTGCAGAACCCCTTCCAGGGCACAGAAGGAGGCCTGGCTTCAGGGCGGGGTGACTTTGGTTAGAGGGACGTCCCTCTTTGAGGACAGACATGTCACCCTCTAGCAGGGGTGTTGCTCAGCAAGGCTTTCAGGAGACGGGCTCAAATGAATCTACTGAGAGACAAGAAAGGAACTTCTCCTCCCCTGCAGTGTGAAGGAGGAGAGTCTCACCCTCCCATGGGTGGCTGTATTCTGGTGGGACTCTGCAGCGGCATCTGAGTGGTGCCTGAATGGTGTGGCAGCTGCTGAGGCAGCTTCATGGCCCAGGAGAGCCTCAGTGGGCCCTGACAGTCAGAAGTCCCCCAGCACTGCTGTCGGGCTCCTGGGTCACAGCACCTCATAGTTCCTGGGCTGGCTGCATGATGTGCTCTGCCCGAGAACCTGCTCAGAGCAGTCCTGGAGTTCCTTAGGGAAAGGTCCTTGTTAAAATTCCTCCTTTTCTGTTTTATTTTATTTTCATATGAATCTGATGTCCAGTAATTTGGACTTCTTGGTGGGCGCTTGAGAAAATCCCAGGGAAGATATTCAAGAAGAAAAGTAAGTGTTCTGGATTCCATTCCTCTTCTCTGTGGTCATCGGGGGGAACCTCTGGAATGTCATGTGCTATCCCTGAGAGAAGCAAAGCCAGGTGGGGTCTGTTTCTTAAACAGCTTATTTGTAGAACCCCTTCCAGAGCACACCAGAAGGTCTGGCTTTTGGGTGGGATAATTAGAGGGATGTCCCTCTCTGATGAGACGTCGTACTCTAGCAAAGGGTATTCCTTCCAATTGCTAAATTTCAAAGGCACAGCCCATCATTTCTGGGATTTCCTTTCCTTTCTTTGACCCCTAAAGGAGGAATCTCGTTTGTTCTCCTCCAGGGGCAAAAGGCAGATGCATTTCTGTGCAAGTGATTTCTAGGTCTTACCCACACCATGTGGAAACAAAACCCTGCCTAGAAAGAAGATCTAGAGGCCTGCTGTGCATAAGAGTCCAGCACAAACAATCTCACTCCTCCAGGAATTCCCACTTCCAAAAGCCTCCAGAAAGTCCTTTGTTATATTCCCCATCCCCAAGCAGATGCCCAGGAGCCCAGGCTCCCATGGTGCAGAGCTGCCCTGACAGTGGGCTGTTCCCAGCACAGACCAGGACAGCCTGGACTCTGCTGGATCTCATTTCCCCTGGGTTTGAAGACTAGCTGTTGTCCTTACATTCCCCTTACATGGGCAACAGCTTTCATGCTCCATGACAGTGAAACACCTCCATGCTGGAGTGTTCTCTGCAGGGATCAAGGTCCCTCTTCTCTGCCTTGTCCTTGAAGAGAGTGTTAACTGTGAGGTCTCTCTTTGCTTCATACTTGTTAAGGCTCCCTCCTTGAAGTCCTGTCCCTGTCTTGGTCCCTTTCTCCACCGCCCTTGTCCTACTGCCGCACTCCTGGTGCCACAAAGCTGGGCTGTGCACACCCTGCGTGTCTGTGCCCATGATGAGCTCCCCCGTGTGCTCCCCTGCTCAGCTCAGGGTCATCTTTGTGGGCAGTGCATGAGGTGGGGGCAGGGGAGGGCACTGGCAGCAGCCAGCACTCTCTGCCCAGTGTCCTGGGATCTTCCCCTGGCCAGGCACAGGGCCCATGTCCATCTCAGGGGCCACTGACCAAGGCTGAGGCCCAGTGAACGTTGCTGAGACCACAGTATCACCCCAGGGGCAGGTGGGGGATGCCCCATCACGCCTTCCATGACAAAAACCATTGTCTCTCAAGGCCCACAGATAGTGTCTGGAGAGATGGAGTGGGGTCATTCCTGCCCTCTGTGCTGCCCAACATGCCTTGTTCAAGCCTTCAGGAAGTCTCACAGAGACTGGGCTCTTTCCTAGGGCAGGGAACTGAAGAACTGTGTTTGAATCTCTAATTGAGTGGAGGAGTGAGTCCTTCTCCAAGGTCTTTGAACTAGAAAGTATTCTCTAACGCAAGAGAGGCTCATTGTGCAGCAGGTCATTTAGTGACCAAGTATGACATTGAAAGGAACTGTAATAAGGATCTCCTTTGGAGTAGCAAACCTCTGAGAGTGGAACTCCCCTGGAATATCAATTCTTTACAGCTTTCCTGACTTCACATCACTTGCCCCTCTTGAGTTCTGTGCATTCAGATTCTCCTGTGCAGGTGTCAGGAATGGACATGCACCTGGACTGGTCCCCTACGCAAACAGCCAGGGAAGGACTGGAAGGAGGATGTCCAGAGGAACAGTGTGCCAGGCTAGGCCAGGCCAGGGTACACTGGGACAGGTTGGACAGTGTTCCATCCCACCCTCCCTTGGATGTCAGGCAAGATCTTTCCCTGCAGCTGTGCTTTGGGTGCCCTGCTTGCAGGGACATGCTCTTCCCTGGGGGAAGACTTGTGATGGTCATGCCCTATCCTATGGCATTGCCTTTTCCCTGAGGAGAGGGAGTCTTTTTTTGCCATCCCATTGAAGTCACCCCCTGGGCAGGAGATCCCCATGCTTCTGGATATGAGGTTACCATGGTTGTCTGGCTTCTTTTTTCCAGACTTCGTCTATGTGGGAGAGCAATGCCTCCCACACTGCAAGCAGAGTACAGGAATTCATTCCCATAGGGGAGCCCAGGAATACTTGTCACATCAGATCAAAAGGGAAGAAAACCTGGAAAGTCTGGGAAGAGGTGAGTGATGCCGACAGAGTAGCTGTCCCAGCAATGCTGGCTCCTCATCCTACATTAACCACACTTCTCATCTCAGGGCTACATGACTCTCCTGCAGAGTCTTCTGTTCTATTAAGGCACTTCTGTCCTGCTGCTACAGTCCTGCACATCCTGTTTCTCTCTCTTCACAGAAGAACTGGTTGCTGGAATCAAGATTAACCTCCTCAACGACAGACATTCACAGCCCCCTCCAATCCTGTTAAAAGTTATCGTTATCCCTCCCATCAGCAGATGAGTTTCACACTGGTGTAGCTCTCACCTGGCTGTGGGGTCCCTCTCTGCAGCACCATTGGGAGATACAAACCTGACCTCTCTGGTGTTGGGAATGTTCAGCACCCATTTGGTTGAAGCCCTGAGCTTTCAGCTTGGTCCTCAGGCCAGACCCTGCTCTCAGCAGGAGACCCCACTACACACCTCCTGTGCTCCTTCCCACCCTGAGCAGCTCTGCCGTGTGCTGACAGAGGCAAAACCAAAGTCCCAAGCCAAGCCTCAAGAACCCAATTGACTTGTTAAGGAATTTCCAGGCACAAAGGAGAGCTGTCAGGGAAGGTTCTGGGAGAAGGGCAGGAGCAGAACAATCCCTGTGTGGGGTGGCAGGAGGAGAAGGGGCAGAGTGAGGCCCAAGCCACCTCCCTGTGAAAGCCCATGTGGTGCTGCCCTTGAACTCTGTGGCAGCCAAGGTACCTTTCAAGGCCCAGCAGAGCATCAGAGCAGTGGGATACATTGATCAACAACCCCCAGCACTGCTGTCAGGCTCTTGGTTCACAGGACCTTATGTTTCTTGGGCTACTGAGTAACATGCTCTCCCCCAAAACATTTTCAGTGTGTTCTCATAGATGCGGTGGGAAAGATTTAGTTAAATTTCCTTTTACTGGTTTTTTTTTTTTTTTTTCCATATGACTGTAATGGCCAGAACCTGAGTGCAAGTAGTGCCATGTCCAAGAAAAAAAGAAAGTCCATGGAACCCAGAGTAAGAAAACTGGATCCCATTGCTGTTGGCTGTGGCCATCCTTGGGAACCTCTGGGATGGGATGTGTCACTGCAGAGAAGCCAGGCCAGTCGAGGTCTCTCCCCAGAGCACGTCACCTGCAGAACTCCTTCCAGTGCACAGAAGGAGGCCTGGCCTTTGGGGTGACTTTGGTTGGAGAAATGTCCCTCTTTGGGGAGAGACACATGCTCCTCTAGCAGAGGGTATTCCATGTACTTGGTAGAGGAAAGCTTACGCATCTCATCATTTCTGGGGTTCCTTTTACTTTCCTTGAGCACTAAAGGAGGAGTTCCTCAGGGGTCGGTATTAGGACTGGCCTATTTAACCCCTTTTTCAGTGACACGAACAGTGGGATCAAGGCGCCTTCAGCACATTTGCTGATGACACTGAGCTGTGTGGTGCAGTCACACGCTGGAGGGAAGGGATGGATCCGGAGGACCTGGACAGGCTGGAGAGCTGGGCCTGTGAGAACCTCATGAAGTTCAGTAAGTGCAGTGCAAGGTGCTGCACCTGGGTCAGGGCAATCCCAAGCACAAGCACAGGCATGACTGAGGATGGATTGACAGCAACCCTGGGGAGAAGGACTTGGGGCTACTGGTTGATGAGAAACTCAAGATGTCTCAGCAGTTTGTGCTCACAGCCCCAAAAGCCAACCGTGTCCTGGGCCGCATCAAAAGCAGCATGGGCAGGAGGTCAAGGGAGGGGATTCTACCCCTCCACTCTGCTCTTGTGAGACTCCACCTGGAGTGCTGCATCCATATCTGAGACCCCCAGCACAAGAAAGACATGGACCTCCTGGAATGAGTTCAGGGGAAGGACACTGAGTTGGTCACAGGGCTGGAACATCTCTGCTGTGGACACAGGCTCAGAGAGTTGGGGCTCCTCTGCCTGGAGCAGAGAAGGCTCTGGGGAGACCTTAGACCCCCTCCCATAGCTAAAGAGGGCTTCTAAAAAGGCTATGAAGAGACTGTTTCCAAGGCCATGGAGTAGCAGAAACAAGGAGAACAGCCATAAGATGAAGGAGGTGAGATTTAGATTAGAAATTCTTCCCTGTGAGGGTGGTGAGGCCCTGGCACAGTGTGCTCAGAGAACTGTGACTGTTCCATCCCTGGCATTTTTAAAGGCCAGGCTGAATGTGGCACTGAGCAACGTGGTCTGGTGGGAGGTGTCCATGTCAATGGCATTCGGGTTGGAATGGGATAATCCTTAAGGTGTCTTCTAACCCAAACCATTCTATGATTCTGTGAGTCTCATCCTTGTGTCAGGCTACCAACAGATGAGCAGGGGGAGACTCTGTGAGCTTCTCTCACTTCCTGTGAGAAGCAGTGGACATATTTCACCCTAAAGTGTCTTGCAGGCAGACACAGCCAAATTCATTGCCTTTCCTACTTGGGGAAAAGGTAGGAATGTTTCCGTGAAGCTGAGTGCCAGGACTTACTCACACTGCCTGAAAACAAATCCTTGCCTAGAAAGAAGACCCTGAGGTCTATTGTGCGTGAAGGGCCAGCACAGTGAGATCAAACAATCCCACCCCTCCAGACATTCCCACTTCCAAGGGCCTCCAGCAAGTCCTTTGTTGTATTTCCCATCCGTTATGGAACGAGTGGGAGCTTCAGGCAAGCCCTGCCTTAGCCTCAGATTTTTGGCAAGGGCTCAAAGTTAAGAAATCATTCTGTCCTGCAAATTCTAAGGATGGCAGATCAGTTCTACTTACAAAATGAATTATTTACTGAACAGACTTGGAGATAACAGACAAATGGTCTTAATCAGACTTACTACACAATATAAAACTAAAAGAATTAGTAATAGATCACGTAAAATGATGTACAATATCAAGATACCTATATTAAAGCTAACAAAGGAAACACTATAGATTAGGAGTTAATGAACTTACCAACAAAATGATTATGGTATACAAAGAAATCCTTCACTCAGCCTCCGGGGAAGTAACTGCAAAGTAGGTGTCCCAAACTTTGGAGAGAAAGCCCCACACATTTCCAGGGAATGTGCAGAAGATTTCTGCTTCGTGAAAGTTTGGTGTAGCTTTTATAATTTGTAAAGTGAATTGTCTGTCAGTCAGAAATCCAGCTAATCATTCCAGATCTCACATCCACAGCAAGATGTTTCTTACCAACTGGGAATCTTACTCCCATGGTGCCAAAATAACTCACTGCAAGACAGCTTGTCCTTTTTGAGTTATTACACCAGTTAACAAGCAACAGAAATGCTCTTCTGCAGGCAAGATGCCATGGCCTGGGCTCTTCCCAGTGGCCAGGCCCTTGAGAGTGATGAGGCAAGGGGGGTCCTTTCAATATTCCTCACCAGCAGCACAGGAGCTCCAAGCCCATGTTTAGAAGGGCTCACAGTGGTGCTGAGACTCCTTTCAACAGACAAAACATGAAGGAGGAAAAAGTCTCCAAGTCATAAGGAAGACTGGAGCTCCAGGAGAGAGGCCAAGGCTCCTTCCCAGAGCAAACTCCTGGTGGAAATGGATTTGAAAGCCAGGAAAGAAATCCGTAATGGTGCCCACAGGTGCATCAGGATGTGAATTCCCTATCCCTGCTTTCCAGGGATGAGAGAGTTCTTTTCCAATGCCTCTGAATTAGTTTGGATTCTCTGAGGAACTAGAAATATGGAGGAGAGAAATTAGCAAACAGGCCGGACATGAGGGAAATGAGCCTGTGTTTCTTGTCCACTCTCTGCCTAAAGAAATAAGGCACAAAGAAAACCATTTCCAGGTTCCCCTTTCAGCACAAGATTTAGTTCCTCTGAGATGAAGGTTTCTGTGGAGGAGAGGGGAAGGAACAACAAAGCATCTTAAGAAGATACCCTGCAGGAAAGCAGAGGATTTGAGCATCCTCAAAGCAGAAGGGACCACCTCCCCTTCAAGGAAGCAGTATCAGTGTCCCAGTGACATGGTTTTTTCACAGAAAGGCCAAGGAAGGCAAAAAAGCTCAGGGACCCTGGAATTCATGGGGCAGAAGAACATCCAGCAGCTCTCCCAGCAGCTCTCCCAACAAATTCAGGCTCTGCAACCATTTTTCCAGAAGACATTCAGGAGGGCTCACAGGGACTGGGAGGGCCTAAGGAAAGATACCCTGCCAGGGACTTTGAATCAGAACTTTTGGGCTGACTCAAAGAAATTGACTTAACAGCCTGATTCTATGAAGCAAGCATTCCTTTAGTGCAACACACTGGTCACTCAGGGGATCCTTCCTCCATTTGAGTGTCATTAGTGTTGGGTGAACAAAGTTTTTATCATAAACACTGATTACATGTTCATTAGGTATCACCACTTCCTTTGACTTTATCTGGTATAGTCACACCCCTTACTGGAAGTTCTTATATGGTTCTTTGGGGTCTGTCTCCAACATCCAGTATCCTTTTTAGGTGGCTGTGCCTTGATCCCTGATTTTGAGTAAGCGCAATATTGTTGTTTTGCGTAACTTCTATTTTGTCAACTTTGTAGAGCTGAGCTGGCATCCTGCTTGCCTTTTGCATGACTTCTCTTTGCCTAAGGCGCATCCTGTATTTGTTTCTCCACAGCCATGCTGTTGTGTTCTACTGTCCTTGATAAGAGTAAGTGTTGTTCTGTTCTACTGTCCTTACCAAGTGAGTCAAATGCTGTTCTGTTCTGCTGTCTGTATCAAGTCCCCCATTTTCCTTGAGACTAAGTTCCTGATGGGAACTGGTCTCTCCATATCTCTATTTCATTTTATAGCTAAGGCATTACAACAGCTGTGACACTGATTCATGACGCAAACTAAAACACATATAGTCAATTACTATGGTGACCCTTATCAACAGATGTTTTAACCAAGTCCAGCTGGGTAACCATGAAGTAAGTTTGGTCCAGATCTCTTCAAATCCACAGGAGGTATTGCATTGAGCTCTGCATTGTAGTAACTTCTCTAGATTTATTTCCTCTGCATGGAAAAGCTTCCAGCCACCCAGAGAAAGTATCTGTCAATACCAATAGGTATTTGTACCCCCCTTTTCTTGGGAGCTCAGAAAAGTCCGTTTGCCCCTGTTGGCCTGGTATATTTCCTTTCCCAGTTGTCCCAATTTGTATTCTATTTGTAGTGCTTGGGTTATTCCTCTGGCCAATTTCACACTGCTGAGTGACTTGTTTGGTAATGGTATACAGATTATGGCCTATTATCCCTTTAGTCAAATCTGTATACAAAGCATCTGCTCCCCAACGAGTTTTGTTACATTCCTATAGGACTACAGTCCACAATATGTGTGAGGGTAGGAGGACAAGACTGTCAGGTTGTCACAAACACTGTTCCTTCCTTCTTTACTTCTAAGTCCTCCACTAACTTTATATCCTCTTTTGAGTACTGGTGTCCTACCTCTGCGCTGGGTTTAACTGACTGGTATCAAAGCTAATGCCTCAGTCTGAGCCCCTTCTGCGGCCTGTTTGGCCTCATGTTCTACCAATTGCCACTTGTTCCAGTAAGTTTACAGCTTCCAATAGATGCAGAATTTCTTCTGCATGTTTGATTTTCTGTAAGCAATCCCCTTTCCTTTCAGACAGCACCGTGAGCGTGTACTACCCCAAATGCATACTTGGGGTCAGTCCATATGTTGATTCTTTTTCCTTTTGCCAGCTCTAGGGATTGTATTAAGGCAATTATCTCTGCCTTCTGAGCAGATGTCCCTGCGGGTAATGGTTTTGCTTGGATTACGTTGTTGGCAGTGGTCACTGCATACCTTGCTTTACGAGTCCCTGATTTTAAAAAGCTGCTTTTGTCTGTGAACCAAGAGTCCACAGCACCCTCCAGAAGTTCTTCCTTCAGATCAGGTCTGCTGGAGTTGATTGTCTCCGTGGTTTCCAGGTAGTCGTTGGCCACAGGTTCTAATGTAGCTGTAGCCTCACTGAGAAAAGATGTTGGGTTCACAATATTAGTAGTCACGATATTATCATCTTGTTCTACTAGTGTAGCTTGGTATTTTAGGAATCGAGAGGGGGAAAGCCAGTGGCTCCCTTTCTGCTCCAGCACTCCAGAGACTGTGTGAGAGACTAACAGAGCCATTTTCTGGCCCACAGTGAATTTGCAGACCTCTTGAATGTTAAGAACAACTGCTGTAACAGCCCACAGGCATCCTGGCCAACCCTTGCTTACCTCATCCAATTGTTTGCAGAAGTAAGTGACCACGCTTTGGTATCATCCTAGCTGCTGGGCTAGTACTTCCAGGGCTATGCACTGTCTTTCATGGGAGAACAGCCAGAATGGTTTTGACACATCCGGGAGGCCAAGGGCAGGGGCACTCATGAGTTCTTTCTTGAGTTGTTCCAATGCCCTTTTTGCCTTTCCTGTCAAGTTCAAATGTTTTTAATTATCCTTTACCAGTTTGTTTAATGGTTTTACTAGAAGTCCATAGCTACAGATCCATAATCTGCACCATCCTCTCACGCCTAAAATGGTTCTGAGTTCCTTTAC
Organism: Corvus cornix cornix; assembly: GCF_000738735.6. Classification (NCBI taxonomy): domain Eukaryota; kingdom Metazoa; phylum Chordata; class Aves; order Passeriformes; family Corvidae; genus Corvus; species Corvus cornix. Next base: position 235,854 of record NW_024108692.1, read on the forward strand.
CATTTCGGGCCTTGGGGTCCAGCAAATTGCTTCTTTCTTCTCCCTTACGAGTTCTCGTTGTCCTCACGAAATCTTGAATCTGAGGTAAGTAACCTGGGGCTGGATCACCTGGGCTTTCTGTTGAGACGCTCTGTACCCCTTAAGTCCCAGAAAATTTAGCAGACGCACCATCCATTGCATGCAGTCTTCTTCTATCTCAGTGGCTATGAGAAGATTATCCACATAACTGCAATGGAGTCTCCCTCTCTGTGGGGGTGTCCCATCCCTCAAGGTCCTGAGACAGCTGATTTCTGAAGATGGTTGGGCTATTTTTTAAACCTTGGGTAACACTGGGTTTTTCATCTTGTATCAGGATTCTCCCATTCAAAAGCAAATACCTTCTGATTACCTTTGTCTAGGGCTAGGCAGAAAACAGCATCCTTTAGATCCAGTACAGTAAACCACACCTGGCTGTCTTTTAACTTTGTTAGCAGGGTGTATGGATTTGCTACCACCAGATATAAATCCTCAACAATTTTATTTATTGCTCTCAAATCTTGCACTAATCTATAACTCTTACCGTCTGGTTTCTTCACAGGCCGAATAGAAGTGTTATACTCTGACTCATATTCTATTAAAAATCCAAATTTCAAAAAGCTGTCAATTATTTCTTTTGTCCCTTTCCGATCCTCTAATTTCAAGGGATACTGTTTAATTATAATGGGATTAGTTCCTGGTTTCAATTTTATTTCCACTGGTGCATTTTTGGCTCTGCCTGGAATCCCTAATGCCTGATGCCTTTTCCTGGTCTTAAAATCGAGAGTCATACACGGTTAGAAGGGGAAAAGGGATTTTTCCTTGGTATTTATTTTAAAGATCCTTAGGTGCACTACGTCCAGGTCGAATGCACCTCAATGCACACCACGCAATGCACACCCCCAAAAGATCTGGTATAACATTACAGGTTTTACTAATTAGCATATCTATCAAAAATTTCCCAGTGAGAGGCTCGAGTGAGCCCCCCTCCTCAAGGAGCCTCCCCCTGGATGGTTCTATCTTGGTTTACAGAATGTGTTCTGGAGAGAACCTTGGGGTCTGGGGCACACTGATCCCTAGCTACAAAGCTTCTAAAATGTTTAGTCTCTCAGCTTGATAGACAAGTCCAAGAATGTAGGCAAAAAGCACTAAGAGTACAGAAGTTGCAAGAAAGGTATAACGGGGTATAAAAGAAAAGGCAAAAAATCTTCATGGCATCAATGGAAGCCCAGGTTGCAGAGTACCCATAGGTTCAATGACTGCATTTACTGCCCGTAAATCACGCAATAATCGCCATTTGCCATTTTTCTTAGGTATACAGAACACAGGGATGTTCCAAGGGCTAGAAGATGGAAAAATATGGCCTAAAGACAATTGTTCTTCTACAAGCTGTTTAAGTTTTCTAGCCATTCCCTTCTCAGGGGCCATTGGTCGACCCATACAGGGTCCTCAGTTCACCATGTGAGTTTACATATGTCCAATATTTGATTTCGGAATGGCTGATCAATGGCCCCTATGAAAAAGGTTTTTTTGGTGAGGTTGAGTCTATTTGTATGGTGGTTCCAAATTGTCCCAGAACATCTCTTCCCCATAATGTACATGGTATAGCAGCAGTGAATGGGGCAATTGAAGGGCAGTTTGCCCTTCAGGGCCAAGGACAAGCCGAAGGTGAGCGATTTGTCTAGGGTGCTGCATTCTTCCCACCCCAATTAGGGTTGATGTGGGGCTGATTGTGGGCCAATTATTAGGCCATTCACTGCTTTTAATAATAGAGACATCAGCTCCGGTATCAACAAGCCCTTTAATTTTTTTACCATCTATACTGCATATCAAGGTTGGCTGAACTGTTGCAATGGAGCTTGTCCAGAAAACCTGTGGCTGACCTGTGCTACCAAAGTTACTTGTGCCATGTTTACCCTTACCACTAGGGGTTTTGTTGGAAAAAGGAATAAGCTGTGCAATGTGTTGACCTGCAGGGTGGCATGGGAGTCCATAGCATAATTTGTATTTCACCTTCATAATCTGAATCAGTAACTCCAGGTAGCACAAAAAGCCCCAATTTGGTGCTTTTGTTTTGTTGGAAAAAGGAACAAGTTGTGCAATGTGTTGACCTGCAGGTATAAAGCAGGGTGGCACGGGAGTCCATAGCATAATTTGTATTTCACCTTCATAATCCGAATCAGTAACTCCAGGTAGCACAAAAAGCCCCAGTTTGGTGGCAGAGGAACGCCCTATCAGCAAAGCATGTATATTATTACCAAGGGATCCCCACACTCCAGGAGGAACTAGGTGCACTGAAGATGTCATGAGAGTTACTGACTCTGGAGGCCAGGTCCAGCCCTGCACTGCCTGCAGTTGCAGGCAGGAGCTTGCTTGCCAAATATTTTGCCTCGCATTTCTTTGATTCTGCGGGGTGCACGGGCTTGCCCCCTGCCAAAAGTTTCCCAGTTGTATAGCCTTCCCTTTTACAGCGTGCCGTGAACAGCAATCAGTATGCTCCCTCTTCCACACTGGGGACAATCTCTAGGTGGTATTTTTATCCCGTCCCCTTGTCAAGGGCAATCCCTTTTAAAATGATCAGTTGACCCACAGTTAAAACAACCTCCTGCCCGTGTGTCCAGAACCCGGAAGTGCACGGCTAAAGCCACGGCCGGAGAGTTAGTATGATGAGTGGCAAAACACACATTTTGGCATGCTCTAACCGTATCTGCTATGTCACAAGTGTGCGGGTTACGAACAGCAAGCAATGCTTTTCTACAGTCTTCATTCACATTTATGAAAGCAAGCTGCCACAACAGAATAGCTCTGGCCTCATCGTTATCAACTTGCCAGGAGAGCATGGCTGCAGTCTGTCCAGGAACTGTACAAACGACTCTGCCAGACCCTGTAAAATCTTAGCAAAAGACACGTTAGCATCGATACCCGTCCCCGGGAGTCGCAGCAAGGCTTGCAGGGATAGGTTGGTGATGATACCATATACGTCATGCGTCTGTGCTGTAGGGACTGCATACAGACCCTCTCCGGTCAGCTGCGTGGCAACGATAGGTGGATTTCTGTCTCACAGCCCTTCTGCCTGGGTAGTACACAGCTCAAGGCAGTCGATGAGCCCGACTGAAAATTGCATCATTGTTAAGATCATTTTCATTATGCTTTTCCAGTCATTAGGCACGAGGACATATGTGGTACTTATGGACTCTAGGTAACTTAGGATGTGACAGGAGGATGCACCACTTTCCTTTATTAGCGTCCTCAGTTCTTTGATTACTTTATAGTCTAGTTCCCTGTAGGCCAGGAGTTGGTTCAGCGCATATATAACTGGACGAGCCATAATGACTGCCAGGTCGCCCTCCTTCATCACAGCTTCCCTACACTTCTGCCAACACTGGGTTACAATGTCATCATTCTGGGCAGGAAGTAAGTCCGATGCTTGCTCACAACCAGGGAGTTGCACGCCGAGGGGGCCGACCGCATAGGGATTTTTATCGGGGTAAGGCAATTCTGTAGGGGATGGGTTAATCTCGGGGTAGCCTGATGCATCGGATATGGGTTCTGGTGGTGCTGAGGGCTCAGGGGAATCGGCTTCTGAAGCTGCGTAATGGCCAATGTCCACGCAACTTCCCTTAAAGGCCGCCATGATTGTTCCCCATGTAGCGAGGTGCCCACAAGCTTCAGCATCGTTGTTCCTGGCAATATCAAAAAGTCTCTGCCCTACCGCTTGCCAGGCTTCTGATTGAAGGGGCCCACTAAAGGGAAAATCTTTAACGTGATTGGACGCCCAGTCCAGCAGGGTGCTTAATTTCACATCAGCAATATCAGTAGTTTGCCGATGTAGGAGCCACCATACAGGTCCAAGCTCCTTCTTTGTTCCAGGGATATTCCACCTCCCATATTGCTTCCACTGCTTACTCACCTGATAGGTGAGGTGTGCACACTTGAATTCCTTGAGTTCCTTCCCCGAACTCTTCCCAGCTGACCAATTCCTAACACAGTGGAAATTGCTACCGGAGTGGTACACACCCTTCACCGCTTTTATCGGTCCCGATCCGAGCCAGCCATTAGTAGCAGTGAGGAACAAAGATGACAGACCCCCTTGTATGTCCCAAGAAGATCCATTTATTGCCAAAAATCACCCCCTCCTTATACCCTTAATCTCAACCGAAACCAAACCAAAGCCTAACAGAACCTAACAGCAGAAGGGCACCCATTGGCTGGCAGAGCTCCCGTGCTGCTGTCCATGCATCCTATTACCCAATCAGCTTCCCGTTCATATGCTGGCCACGTGTTCCTCCAGCCAATCACAGTCCCTCTGCCAATTGTCACTCAACCAACTCTCTCCTCACTTGCGACTGCCTCTCACCCCTCACCCAACTTCAGCCGCCCAGCAGCTGTGCCTTTCCCACAGGGCCTTCTGGTGAGCATAAACCTCAACCACTTTAACAAATATAACCCCAAATTCCACATTCTCTCTTTACAGGAAAGACAGAGGAGGCAAATACCTCCCAGGCCCTGGAATCCAGGCTGGAGAAGGACCTCAAGCAACTGTCCCAACAAATTCAGACTCTGATACAAGCTTTCCAGAATATGCAGGAGTCAACAGAGCATGACCTGATGATCAGAACAGATCTGGAGAACAAACGAGGTGAGCAGGACCATTCTTAAGCAGGCCTTCATCTCTCTGAAGGGAAACACTGCTGTACAGGCAAACCATCCTGTGAGCTTTTTCTCTCCTCAAAGTGGGTACTGTAAGCAGAATTTCCTTGGGAGCAGCTCTTATGACCCAGGTATGTGGAACACTTTTGATGCTGAGATGGCAACTGAAGGTGCTCAAGGTTCCTCTGCTCTCCCTCATCATTGAAGGGAGTGAAAGGACAGCATCTTCTTGGTCCTTTCTGACAGGAAAGGCCCCATGTCATTAGTGGGACAAGATGTTATTTAGGGGAGGCAAAATCATTGCCTCAGTGACACCGGTCTATTTCACAGGAATGACAGAGGAAGGAAATGCCACAATGATCCTGGAATCCACGTGGCAGAAGGATCTTCAGCAGATCTCCCATCAACTGCAAAATCTCCAGCAAATTCTCCATAATATGCAGATGTCCACGCAGCGTGACCTACAGCTCCTCAGAACAGAGCTGGAGAACAAACGAGGTGAGCAGGGTCATTCCCCAGCAGACCTCCATCTCTCTAGGCAAAAGCTGATCTACAGGGAAATCATCCAGTGTCCTCCACAGCTCCTCAGAAAGGATGGAGAGGGACAGACTTTCCTGGATGAGTAGCTTTTCTGTCCCACCCAGAGACACCTGAACAGTGAGGTGGGGACTGCAGGTGGCTCTTCTCTCCCTTGTCTTTGAAGGGAGTGTGTACCATGGGCTCTCCATGACCTGAGATGTGCAAAAGGTGTCCATCTGCACATCCTCCTACACACTCACCTTCCTCACAACAGAGGGGTGTCTCCCACAGCTCATGGATGCTGTTTGGACAGTTTGGAGGAGGACAATCCCAACCTTCCATCCTGCCCATCAGGCCTTTGCCAAGCCCTTTGGAAAACTCACAGGTCCTGTGCTCTTTCCACAGCCCTCCAGCAGTCAATCCATCCAAACCAGTTCTGTTGAGGTGGGAGGGTGTTTGTTGTCCTCTTTCCAGAGCCCACGTGCCCCAGAGCCCTGGGAGTTGGACACTGCAGGGAGGGAAGGACCACAGGAGTGTGAGAGCCCCAGATGAAATGTAAGGCCTCAGGCCTTGGGCAAGCCCTGCTGCCCTTTCCCTGGCTCAGGAGTGCCAAATCAACCTGACAAGTGTCTCCATGGGTAACTGGTGCAGGAAAGTCACCTTTGGTTTCCAGGGGCCCCTTCTCCTTTGTAGTCCATGATCTGGTCATTACTCTGGTATCTCTTTCCCATCTGGAAAGGAAGGAGAAGCCGAGCTCATCTCACAGCAGGTTTTATTCCTCCTTGGACCTCCGAGGGAGAAAACTGGAGCCACGGGCCCCATGCCTGGGAAACAAAATTATTAGACACACTGATTAACTGTTTTCTCTTGGAGGTTCTTAAAAATGTGACTAGAAGTGGCTAAGAGAAGAGTGTGTGTGTGTGTGTGTGCGTGTGTCATAGTAGAGTAGGGGAGTGGGGCGGGGCCTTAGTGTCATGTAGAGCAGAGAGTTGGCCATCTCTCTTTGGATCTATGCTTCCAGATTTAGAAGTTGGAAATTACTATGGGCAATGAGCAGATTTTAAATCAGTCTGGGAGTGTTGCCCCAGGGGAAATGTCTGCTGGCACCAGGAGATACTCAGGCAGCAGCTGGGCTGTGCTGGGGAAGGTGCATCCCTACAGCAGATGGGAGCATTGAAGAGTCCTGAAGCTACAGTTCCTCCCAGTGTAGGGCAAACCAGAGAGGTCTTCTCCATGGAAATTCATCTCCCTTGTTCCCTATCCCTTCTTCCCTGCCACCAGCAGGGAGATTAATTTCTTCCTTCTCCTCAAGGATTCCTGCCTGGATTTCAGGGCTGGTTGGAGTTCTTGCTGCCTAAGGATCGAGCACCCCAGTGCCTCCGGCTTTGCTCCCTTTGGAGAATGGCCTGGGACTGCTTGAGGTCTTTCCCCAACTTAGACATCAAGTGTGTTACTGGAACCTCATCCTTTTGGCCACAACAGCTTGGGTTGTGTCTGAGCACACGTGGGCCCAGCAAATCTTGATAAATCCCCTCATTGTCTGCTTTTCTCTTTTTCCCACAGAACTTTCCAAAGTAGAGTCCTACAAAGGTAAGCACAGGGGAGATGATGGAGGTGAGACCTCAGAGCCTGAGTACAGCTCTGAAAAACAGAGAGCTCAGAGAGCTGTTTGGAGAAGAACACACTCAGGGAAGGGTGGTTTGATGACTTTTTTCACTGCCATGTGCTGCCCAAGGCCCTTGCCTGTGCTTGTCAGGGGCCCTCTCAGCTGTGGGGAGCAGGCACAGCCAGCTTACACTTTTGAGAAGAAACTGCTTAAAGCTTGAAAATCCCCTTCAGACTTTGCCAAGGAGTTAATCCTGACACCCAAACCTCATTCCAGCTGCTGTCAACTCCTGCTCCTTGTCCTCAGGCCACCCCCCAGCAATGCAGAAATGGAGGGAGAGGGGGTTCAGCCCCACAGCCGCCTCCTTGGAGCTGTCTCCTGCAGTCCCAGCAGCACTGGAGCAGTGCCTGGCATTTGGTGCCTGCAGGCTGCCACTCTCTCTGGCAGCAGCCCAAGGAAGGGACATGGTGGAGGGGAGGGAGAAGCTGGAGGTGCCCTGAGGCTGCTGAGTGCTCCTGAGTGTGGAAGGGGGAAGGACAAATGAGAGTGGCCTGAGGGCACAGAAGGGAAAGGCTCAGGAAAGCAGAGCTTGTGTTTTCTGCTCCTCATGGCCTGACCTGACCATTGCAGGGGATGTCACCCTGGATGCTGACACGGCTCATCCCAGATTGGAAATCTCTGCAGATGGACAGAAAGTGAAAGATACTGGTGTCATCAGACATGTGCCCAGCAATGAGAAGAGATTTGATTCCCATCTGTTTGTGCTGGCAAAGGAAGGATACACATCTGGGAAACACTACTGGGAAGTGTCTGTTGGGAGAAGAAGGAGCTGGGCCTTGGGTATTGCCCTGGAATCTGTGACTCGCAAAGGGCCATTGACTCTGTGCCCTCAGAATGGCTTCTGGGCCATAGGGTTGGCAGATGGACGAGACTGTTGGGCCTACACAGATCGATGGACCCGTCTGAACGTGAGCAGGAACTTGCACAAGATTGGGATCTTCCTGAACATCCCAGCCAAGAAGCTGAGATTTTACAATGTCCATACGGGAGCAACTCTCTACACTTTTAGCATTGGTGATGGCAGCAGCCAGGAAGGGAAATTCATTCCCTTCCTCTCCACAGGCCCAGCTACTTCAGAGCATGAACCTGAGCCTCTCTTAATCGTGCAGGAATTTGATGATGATGATGGATAGGTCACTCTGCATTTCAAATGTCAACAATGTACAGGCCGTGATCAATGTATGCATTGTAATCAGGCTGCTGCCAATTTGTCTCCCGACCTAAGGTAGTGATCTGTTATGGGCGTCAGCTCTGAATTTTTTACATTATGTATCAGAATGAATTTTTTTTTAGGGAAATGTTATGTTGTCAAGAAAAAGAAATGTTCTTTCCTCATATCATGAAATACTTTTTTACCTGGAAGGTCATTTTTTCTGAAAAATTACTCTCTTTTTCCTGCTGGTGTGTGAGTTGTCATTTTCTTGGGGAGGGACAGTCACAGAGCATTTTTGTGGGCATGTGGCAGCTATCCAAAATCCACCAACCACACGTGTCCACATGGCTTTGGAATATCTCCAAGGGTGGAGATTCCACCGTCTCTCTGGGCTTTGTCACCCTCAAGTAATAAAGTATTTCCGGGTATTCAGAGGGAACCTCCTGTGTTACAATGTCAAAATTTTCTAAAGTCAGGGCATTCCTTAATATAAGATCTTTGTCTATTTTCAGGCATATTTGGTTAGAAAAGAAACTCAATCAGTGGAAGAGACAGCAGCTGCATCCCTTAGACCTCCCTCATGGACATCTTGGAACTAACTCCTCTTTAAGGATGTAGTAAATCAAGATGTTGTATGTCAGTAGAAGAGGCAGCAGCTGCAACACTTAATCAAGGACATCCTGGAACTTAAAAGCTTTAATGACGTGCGACATCAGGATGTTGGTCTATGTCCACGCATTTATTGTCAACTTAGCAAAAGCCCCAAGGTCCATATATCCTACACCCAGACCATCTTCAGTATAATACTAAAAATCACTACTGCAGATCAAAAAGGTCCTGCCCAAGTGAAGACTTCCCCTGAGCATATGTAGAGCTTTGCTGGGGTTACATAACTTGTATGGAAATTATTATCCAATCATAAAAGAGGAACTGTTCTTTGGAAGGTATTAACTCTGAACCTCTGTGTATATTGGTGTGGATGTCCTGGATTTGTTGAATATCACCAAGCAGCCAGGCTTGCACAGCTCTGACCCAGTCCAGTGGGGTGCTTTGGCCACTCCTTCCCAGTCAGGCTGATTCCAGCCTCAAAGGGAGTCACTGTTGGGATGCCCCTGTCCCTCCTGAAATACAGATGGGTTGTGTGCCTTTACAGCCTGATGGCATTGGAGTCCCTGTCCCTCACTGTCAGTTGGAGCCTTGGAATCCAGTGGGAGTACAGATCCACACACTCTGGCAAACCCGGCCATCCCTCTCCTCCACCTGGCTGGATGCAGGGCCCCCTAGCCCTGATCATAGGATTCCTCACTCACTTCTTGTAAAAACAGCTTAGAATTGCTTTTGATAGGGTCACAAGTAAGATCAGCCCTCCCACTCTGTCTGGAGATCTGCCAACTGGAGACTGGAGCAGCAGCTTTCCTGGAAGAACCTCATCCGTGACTGGTTTTCCTGCAATTCACACACTCATGCCTCTGGGGCTGAGGAAGATTTTCCATCCCAGTTCCTCATTTCTTCTCCGTGATCCCACAGGTAAAAGCACAGGGTACCCCATGGTGTGTACCCCCTATATCCTCTCTCCTGAGCAAAACAACACTTACTGTTGATAGCAGGATCTGTCCTCTGTGAGATGCTGGACCAGCTTCTCTGTAGTCAAGAGAGACTTTTTTTGTATTGCCAGAGCTGACCTACCAGTTCATGCACCACTGGTGCCTCTTCAACTCTTCGTAAAAGAAAAGAACAGTTTCATACTTGAAACACAGTAAAATGTAATAATAATACTAATGAAAAGGAAAAAGATGAAGAGGAATAAATCCCATGAAAAAGCAGTGATGCCCAATGCAGTTGCTCACCACTCACTGACCGATGGATGTCCCACCCAGTACTCAGTAAGGATTGGCACCTCCCAGTCAACTCCCCCAGTTTATATGGGCATGACATTCTGTGGTCTGGAATATCCCTCTTGCCAGTTTGGGTCACCTGTCCTGGCTGTGCTCTCTCACAGCTTCGTCTGCAGCTCTGCACTGGCAGAGAAAGAGCCACTGAAAACTCCTTGACTTGGGGTGAGCACAGCTGAGCAACAACCAAAACATCAGTGTGTTATCAACATTGTCATCCTGAATTCTCACCAGGCAAGGTTGTCCCTGATAAAGCCCAGCAAAGGCCCCAAGGTGTATCAGAGGGAAGCAGGGCCCAGTTCTTGTACCAGAAAACCCCAAAGGATTCACCAGGACACCATCAAGGACACCTGGACACAGAAGCCTAGAAGATCAGGGCTGATGCATGTCTCAAACACTCATTACTGAGAGCTGTGCAGCCAAGCAGGGACTGTTGGTAAGAACACACTGTGAGAAAGAACAGGATGAGGCTGGAGAAGCAGCCATGTGGAAGTTAGGGCAGCAATTTCCTGGAACAAAAGTCCTTGTTCTGGCTCCTGGAGAGAAGCACAACATAGGACAGTGCAGAAGCAAGAATGAGGTCAGCAAGTGGGGATGGACTCTGGGAGGTTTTGGCAGGATGTTCCCCTACCACAAAAGGGCTTATCTGTTCTGCCAATCAGCTCGTTCGACAGCTCAGGGCATCCTCCCCCTCACATGAATTTGCTAATTGTGAAATAACTCAAGCCAGGACATCTGTCTGGTAGTGGGGTACTTCTGGGACCATGGAGGTGGCATTCCTAGCTGACAATAAACATCTTACCTTGAGAACGAGATAAGAGAACGCTAAGCTTGAATTTCTGACTGACAGGCACTTCACTTTACAAACTATAAAAGCTACATTAAACTTTCACAAAACAGAATTCTTCTGCACATTCTTTGGAAATGCGTGGGGATCACTCAAAGCTTGGAACACCAGCTCTAAGTTACTCTCTTAAAAATTGAGTGAAAAGAGTCTGTGTACCCCATCAATAATTTGGTGGTAATTTACATTGATCCTAGTTACTCCTAATCTATGGTATTTATTTGCTGGCTATAATATTAGGTACCTTTATGCCGTGCAGTTTTATGTAACCTACTTCTTGGTTTTAACCTGTGTAATAGGTAACTCTGTTTAAGGCTTTTTGTCTGTTAATCTCCTGTTTATTCAACAAATAAGTCATTTTATAATAGACCTGATCTGCCAGTCTTAAGAAAGTACAAGCCAGAGCAGTTTAGGTGTGGGTCACCTGAATAAAGCTGCTGCCAAAAATCTGAACCTAAGGCAGGTCTTGTCTAACGCTTTCACTTGATGCATAACAGAGGTATCAAGACCACCAAAGACCCCTGAAGCCTCTGCCCCATTTCCAGAAAAGTCAGGAAGAACAGACTTCATGTGATAACCAATTTGCATAGAAAGCAAGAAACTGATCTCCAGGGTGGGGAAAACTTGCCTATAAAAACCTCCACGAAGCCCAGATGTGTGTGAGCCCCAGGACCCTGGACACCCCATCAGCTGGATCAACGCTGGAGTCAGGACTGGTCATCTGCTTTTCTCTATTTTTTCCTTTCTTTCTCTTTAATTAATCTCTCTGGTTTTCTCCTCCCTTTTCACCCCACCCCTTTATCCAAAACCCACTGCCATTGCTTATATGAGGAGGTCAAGGACTGACTTATACCAGTTTCCATGCCAGGTGTGTCACTTAATAATAAATCTTCATAAGCTTTGGTGGACCCTCTGACTTTTTCATTCTTTCTGACCACGAGCATTTGCAAATCTTGGGTGCTCCCTCCCCGTTAAGGGTGGGATTCCACACTGGGTCCCTTGTGAGCCCCTGCAAAGACCAGAGGAGGCTCCAGGGCAGACTGAAGAGCACTAGGGTCCAGCCAGGATTCATCCAAACCCTGACACAGGACCTGGGGAACCTTGGAGGGCAGCAGGGAGCTGCCTGTGTTCAGGGAGAGCCCAGCAAGAGTCCTGGGCACTCTGGAGGGAAAGTCAGGAAGCGATTCCAAAGTTTTTGGAAAATTCATTCGAGTGTGTTGTCTGTAGCATTTTACTCCCTAATTCTGGTTGTGGTTGAAGAAATCATGGAACTGGAATAAACCCAACTTGCTCTTCTGGTGACACTGTAAGAGCCAGACCTGCTTCAGTGGCCAGGAGGGCTGAGCTGGGAGAAGAGTGGGAGCTTTGCCCAGTAAGCCCAGGGAGGGCAGGTCCAGCATCCTGGTGTTGCCATGTCAGCACCTGCTCTGGCCCTTTGGCCACAGTCACTGCCACCTCTTCAGAGCGCAGAGTTAATTCCTGGAGCCACTTGTGCTGTGGTCACATCCCTGCAGGATGGGAGAGGCACACCCTGTTCCACTGCTGGCTGTCTCTCTGCCCACAGATCCCTAACACCAGACTCTGCCACTCCCTTTGTATATTTTTGGGTTTGGTGTTTTTCTTAAATCTATGTTTTTCCAGAAATTGTCACTAACACTCAGCAGAGATGGCTTCACTTTCTGTTCCATTCTGTGCTCTGCACCCTCTTCCTTCAATTCTTCACTGTGGTTCCTGGCTCCTTCCTCTAACCAGCTCTGCAGCTCCTCTCTCCAATGTCCTTCTTCATCCTTCCAGCAGAACCAGCAGGGGAACACGTGGCACAGGTCACAAAGACTGACAACAGCAGTGAGAGGGAACAGCCCTGACACCTGGAAGAGAAAGTACTAAAAGTAATTTTCACTAAAGCCCTTGCATTATTATGAAGTGCCATAGTTCTTCTTATGAAATCCATTCCTTGCTCCTGCCATGGCCAGGTGACAAGTGACAGCAAGGCACAGACTCACTGGAACAAGGAATAGCAGCCTCTCTCTCTCACTCTCAGTGCATTCTCTTATTTCTTATTTTCGTGAAAGTTCCTTTAAGAACCAGACACAAAACACACGTGTAAGTTTCCAGAATAACCCTGGAGCAAGGTGTTCACAGTTCAGGTTTCAGCCTCAGAAGGAACATGATGATTATGAACTTGTACTGATATACAAGTTATACAATTAGTACACTAATTAATATAGACAATTAGTATGTACAATTAGATGGATGGAAATGTTACCAAAAATTCAGTAAAAATAAAAAGCTCCTTGACACCAATGTAGTATTAAGAAGCAGCGTTCTTTGTTCAGCCAGATGCACAGGGGCATAGCTCCTCCCAAACCTGTGCATCCTGAGTACAGGAAAGTTTCTGTTTGTATTCTGTATTCTACATACATATTCACTGATTGTCCTGGACTAAACAGAGGTATGATAATAATTTCCCCAAAATCATTAACATATTTCCCATCCCCTTTAAGCATGCGTTCTTCTGTCCTGGGGATCTCCCTGGTGGTCGTGTACCCCAGCGTTCCAATTGACCTGGCTGAGTTGGCAGGACACTGAGGCTGGTGAACTTCCAGTTCTTCTTGCACAATGGGCATTGTGCAGTTCCATAGGCCAGGAGTTTTGGAGAAGAAGCATTGTGTTAGCTCACCAGGTGTAGGCCATTTATAATCTGGTAACATTCCCCAGCTCTGAGGCTTGTGAAGCTTGTCTTTGTAAGCCTTCATAAGCCTCATTTTGTCTTTTTACTAACATCATATAAGTTTCTCATGTTGCATTAGCAATCATGTTTTTTATGCATCTTAAAGCAAACATCATAATCATGATTATTACTATAATCACAATTATACTTTGAAAAAGTGAGGCCAACCAACCAGTTAAGAGAATATCAAAATCTTTTAAATATTTTGTTTAGCCAGTTACTTCCTAATCGTGCCCTTAATTCTCTGCTGGATGCAGCAACTGATTTTGTCCTCTCTATTTGATCATCCAATTTAGCAGTCACATTTGGAGTGTGCACACAACAAGTACTGTTCAAATATCCACATACTCCAAGTTCATGTAACAGCAATAAGTCTAAAGCCAATCTGTTCTGTAAGGTCATTCTAGTTGTGGCTTGTTATTGTTCCTTTATTCTAGTGAACCCCAGTTGAGGTGCATTTGTTAAAGTTTCCATTTGCAGAGCCAATGGCTGGTCTATTTCTGAATGTAGATATTTGCAGAGTGAAGATGGATTCTAAAATCCATCCCACTATCATTCCTATACTGGGGTGTTTCCAAGTTTCATCACGTTTAACTTTTCCCCACAGTTGGGCCATCAATGGTGACTCCTTCCACAAGGGACATAATGTTAATTAATATTCCCAGTGTCCATCGTACTCTTGATTCTCCTAAAGGCAAACGTGTGGTCCAAATCCCATTCCTTCCACCCATACTGTGGGTCATGATAATTTTACCGTGTCCTGCTGACAGTCCATATCCCTCCAAGTCTTGTTGTTTGTTAGGTGAGACCAGGGGTCATTAAGAAGGGTAGAATAATTTCTACAAACATATCCTTAACCTTAGAGCTTGAGCCACAGTCATGAGTCACTGTATCTCAGGATTTTTGCTACTACAAGTGTATACTTGAGTGCAATTCCATTTTTCCTTTATCTTTGGATTCTTTTGCCTTGACCTTATTAAATCAGAATATTTTATACCGACCTGTAAGGGGTCCTCTGGGAGGCCTGGATTCCCTTCCCAGTCTAGACACCACTGAACTGGCTGGATATATTCCCATTGTCCTTTTTGAGGGCTGTTTCATATTTTTCGGTATTTGACATCCCCAAGGGGTACTAGTGCAGTCTGTCAGCTGATAAATATTTCCTGAGACTATTTCCAGATCTGGAATTTTGGTTTTGAGATATTAAAATTCTCAACAGTATCATTCTTATGCATCCATTGTAAGGATCCCTTTGGATCAAGAAACATGGCTTAAATTGTGGTTACTGTTGTCTTTAATTCCACATCATCCTGTTCCAAAAGCACAACTTGGTATTTGAGCATCCTGCTGGGGGATCGCCAATGCCCCCCCTTTTGCTCCAATATGGATATCACCATGTGGGGAACAAAACCAGTTATGTGCTGTCCAGTCATGAGCTTCCTGGCCTCTTGGATCAATAGAACAGTTGCAGCAATCGCTCTCAAGCATCCCAGCCATCCTTTGCTACCATTGTCCAGCTGTTTGGAGAAATAGCCCACAGGTCTCCTCCAGGTTCTCAACTTATGCATCAGGACCCCCAGGGCTAAATGTTGCCTCTCATGTACAAGCAGTTCAAAGGACTTGGTTAGATCAGGAAGCCCTAATGCAGGGGCCATCACTAATGCTCTTCTCAGTTCTTGGAAGGCAGTTTGGCACTCAGGAGTCCACACCAATTTTCCTTCCTTTGTCTCTTTTAGGGCTTCATACAGGGGCTTCACTAAAAGTCCATAGGTTGATATCCACAACCAGCACCCCGCAACCACTGCTAGAAAGCCTCGTAATGCTCGGATATTCTGAGGTTCTGGAGTTTGGCAGATTGGCTCCCTTCTGTCAAGGCCAAGAATTCTGTGCCCTTGAGTGATCCCAAAGCCCCAAATAACTCACAGTTGCCTTTCCTATTTGAACTTTTCTTTTAGTTACTCTGTAATTACTCTGTCCTAGAAAGCCTGACAGACTTTTGTGGTAACTTGCAACCTTGAATACTCTGTGTTTCTGAGATTCCGTAAAGAGCACAAGATATCTGAAATGAAAAGTTTCAAAATCTACAAAGTCAGATATATGAGTATCTGTACCCAATTCCTGTGTGTGTTTAATTTTCACATCCTCTTGGCTGATTAATCTTTTGCGGACAGGGTGATAGAAAGTGCATAAAAAGATGAGTGATGTGATACAGAGACACAGAATGCTTCTTGGAAGGTGAAGTATAGATCACCGAGACAAAATGGAAGTCAGGAAGCAATTCAAAATTATTTGGAAAAATCATTATAGTGTGTTGTCTGTATCACTTTACTCCTGAATTCTGGTTGTGACTGAAGAAGGAATGGAGCTGGAATTTAAATGTCCTCCAGAGAAGCCATTAAGGAAATGTGTTTCCTACTTTTTCTGTCCAGGCTTCATTCCATTTTTCCTGAGCTTGACCTCCCACCCTGCCTGCATTCCCTGGGCTCTCTGTGTTGGGAAGTGCTCGTGCTGCCGGAAGACTCAGATCATTTTTAGGGCATTTCTGCCTCCTGTGATTCGGTGTGTGATCCTCCTGTGCCATGGCAGATACATCGAGTGTGTGGTTTCAGGAAATGAAGGAAACAACATCCAAAGCAGAGCAGCTGAATTACCCAGTGAGTCCTACACCAAATCTCAGGTAAGGTCCTGGGCAGCTTGGATTGTAAGTGTTTAACCAATCTGTGTGTGTGAAGAATCTGGGATGTACAGCAATATGGGAACTTAACATCTTTCATCTGGAGAAGGATGTTAATTTGCAATTACGATTTTTGTGTGATATGTTTACTATATTATTCTTCCTATTTCTTGGCCCTCATTTTGTTGCTCCTTTCCCTCTGGGTAAGGGGCTGAAGGGTGAATAACTCACAGAAACTGAGGAGAAAACTGGGAGCCAACCAGAAATGACATGAAGATTGAGCTCTCATCATGGACCAAGAGTGCCCTGGAGAGACAAGCAGATCAGAGATGCCCAGCAGCACTCCCAGGGCTCCAGGACACCAGAAGGGCTCTCCTTGGAGTGGTCTGAGATGAGATCCCACTGTCCCTGGGGTGTCTCCCGTTCCACTTTGTCCCCTTGGTGATGTGAGTGGCCAGTTTGACCAGGGCTGAAGACCTCCTGCAACTTGTTGTGTCTTGGATGGGGATATGTAGAAGACAGGAGGAGCTGGAGGTGAGGAGAGGGAACTCAGAGAGTTGCTCAAGGGAACAGGCAAGTTTAGAGGTGAGACTGACACCAGAGCTGGTGGCAACTCAGAAACAGGGCACAATGTGCATTGGATCTGCTTGACCTGCACAACTGTTTGAATTCAGGTGCTCTGGCCCTTTGTCATGTCCTGTATCTCTGACTGAATTGGAGTGGAATTCCTGCCTGCAACACAGGCAGCCGTGGAAATCCTACCCTGAAAGATCCAGTACTGCATAATGAGGTTTTTAGTGGCACTTGGGTTTTGTGTGGGTGTCCAGGAGATTGCATGCCCAGGTGTGATCAGCAGGACACAAGGCTTACAGGAGACACACACTTTTCTGCAGCAGCTGAACATGGGGCTTGACGCAGGAAAAGCTCTAAAACAAGGAGGAGGGAGTGAAATATCTTGGCCAAGCCAAAGAGCACAGAACTGTTCAATTTTGTATTCGCAATGCCAGGAGCATGGATGCCCACTGCAGGCAGCAGTGAGGGCCCCCTGTGTCAAACAGGGGATCTCTGCTCTGCAAAGCACTTGGGATTGCAATGGAGTTGGTCTTTGGGAACTGGAAGGAATCCCTGGTGCAGCTGCCCCTCTTCCTCTGCCTCATCAGGGCAGCTGTGAGATGTGAGGCTTTGGGAAAGGAGGAGCAGAGCTGCACATGGGGCACCTGTAAGATCTGCTGCTTTCTTGCCTGAGCACATCCTGGGCTGGGGCAAGGGACAGAGGCAGAGAAGAGGAACAGAGCAGCCCTTGTTGCTCAGCAGGGCCAGGAAGTTCTGCTGGGAGAAAGGAGATGGCCAGAGAGAGAGTTTAAGGGTTCACTGGAAGCTGATGTCTTGGAGCATTTCCCTTTCCCAGGCTCCTGCCCACTGCTTCAGGAACTCCCAGCAGCACCTTCCTCTGATTCCCAGCAAAGCCAGCATGAGGATGAGCAGGAGAGCCAAGCTGAGCCAGGTTCATCCCTGGTGGAGCTGCATGGCTTGGGGACCCCTGTCCCAGGGACCTGAGCCCACCTGTCCCTCTGTGCTGACACCACCTGAGAACTGAGCGGGGAGAGCAGCTGGAGTTCCAGGCACACCCGAGTGGAGAGGGAGATTTCTGTGGGGTGGGAAAGGCAGAACAGGAGCTGATAACTGGGGCAGGATGGAGCTGTGAGGGGGGTGGGCAAAGGAGGACCCACCCAAAGCAATGGTGCAAGGACTTATGCCCGTGGCAGAGCTCCAGGACAAACACAGCAAAGCAGAGAGGAAACTTCTGCTAGGGGCTCCTCCTGCACAGCCCCTCTCCATGGACTCCAGGTTCTCTCTCATATCTGGGAGAAGAGCTGGGAGTAGCAGTGAGAAGAAGGCAGAGCAGGGTGGGGGCCAGGTTCAGGAGGGCTTTGCAGGGAGGAGGCTGCCCCAGAGGGACAGGCACACACGGCTCGTGCTCTGGGCTCGCAGGGTGCGGAAATGAAAGCGGGGGCTCTGCAGGCTCAGCGGCCACAGTGGGGGCTGAGGCAGGGCTCCCGCTGGCCACAGCCGCTCGGTGTGGGAAAGGCCCTGCCAGCCCCAGCCCTGCAGCAGGACCAGTCCCAGGCACGCTGCAAGCCCCGGGCCAGGCAGCTCTTGCAGCGCTGGGCAGAGCTCAGCCCACAGCAGACGCTGCAAGGAGAGGCTGTGGCTGCAGTGCCCCAAACAATGCTGGCCCAGGGGGGATGTGCCAGGCTGTCTCCTGCTCGCCCGGCCTTCCTCCTCCTCCTCCTCCCCCTCCTGCTGCTGCTGCTGCTGCTGCTGCTGGGTGAGTTGGGGATGGCTTTGCCATGGGGCTCAGCACTGCAGGGCTGCTGAGCGGGGCAGGACAGGGCCCGTGCTGGGCCCAGGGCAGGCCCCAGGGGAAAGGGTGTGTGGAGCAGCCGTGCAGCACTGAGGGGCAGAGCTGCTCTGGGGAGGGCAGCAGGACCAGTGCTTCCTCCAGCTCCCATGCACCTCTGAGCAAAAGGGGCAATTCCCAATCCCTCTAAAGTGGTTCTGTTCATAGTGTGAGACATGGGAGATGCTGAAGTGCTTTAGGGAGCCGGCAGCTTCCATCTGGAATCAGAAGCCAATCCACAATCAGCTTAAAGTATAAATCTGGGAGATCAAGGAGATGCAGTCTGGAGCCTCATGGGTGGGAAGGTTCTGGCCCAGCAGACTCAGCAGTGGGAACATGGACAGGGGCACGGGGCTGAGGTGGGTTTCCACCCGTCTGACTAAACCCCTCTGTGCCCACGGTGCAGGTGCTGCTGTGATGGCCCAGGACATCTGCAGCTCCCCAGGGCATGGTGAGTACGGGTCATGGAAATAGAGATGTGTGGTCCCAGAGATGGGAAGGGAGAAGGGCTTTGTTCCCCATGTGTGAACCCTTGGAGGGGAAACTCTTCCCCTTCCAGATCAGATACCTTTCTGTTACAGTGGGGATTACTGTAACACACATATATCAAACCAGGAGGCCCGTGGAAGAGAAATATATATGGATGGATTCTTAGTAGATGTTTCAGAGATGTTTATTTCCCCAGCCGCGTGGCCAGAGCTCTGCCAAGGAACTCTCACAATCTGGGTTGAGGGTCCTTGCCCACGCAGGGAAACACAAAACAACCAATGGGGAACGAGGCTGACCAGGGGCTCAGGAAACCCCATGTCTGTCCCCTCAGGGCCCCTCTCCCAGGACCACATGGCAGGGGGAGGAGACCCCGACACCTTTCCATCCCTGACACCAGTAACACTATCCTGAGCCATCCCTGTGCCATCTCTCCAGGCAACCTTCTGGCTCCTTCCTTTGATGTGACCCCCACTGTTGCACAGGAAGGAGAACAGGTCATATTTCAGTCAGATTTCCAAGAAATCTCCTGTCACCAGAATCATCTTCTGCAAGGACGGGGTGCAGGTGCACAGCCTGAAAGCCCAACAGGGGAAGGGGAGCTACTACATGCACTTGACCATGACAAAGGGGAGCACAGGGACATTCACACGTGGATACCAGCACAACGACAACAGCAACCGAGTAAGGAACTCTGCCCTCAGTGCTCCCACAAACTTGAGGGTCACAGGTGAGTCGTGGCACTGGGGCACACACAGGAAACACTCTGGGGTTTCTGAGACCCCAGCTGAGGGAGGGGATCCTGCCCTGCCCCACAGCATGTCCCTGGGCAGTTGGGATGCTGGGGGTCAGGGTGCACTTCAGCACAGCCTTGGGCACCAGGGACACTCCTGCCAGTCCCAGCAGAGCATCCTGCTCCTCTCTTCCCCAGCATCACAGAAAGGGCAGAGTGGTGGTGCCAGACCTAATGCAGAGCCACAGCTGAGCAGTGTCGCTGTTTTCCTGAGAACCGGCAAGAAAAGACACAATCCAAATCCAAGGAGAAGATGAATTATTTTATTATTTACACGCTAGGTTATATATCTTTGTGGGTGAGAGAGCATGATATGATTGGTCGCTTAACCAGCCCCCCCAGAGGGATTGGCTGAGGTTCTCTAACACCCATTCAAAATATTTTTTCCAGAGTAGAAACACAAGGCTGGGAAACAAACCCAGGTGCAAGATATAGAATTAGTTTACAAAACCATCAGCAGCTGTTTTTCTCAGCTAGCTGTATGAGAAAGAAACTTCATAAAATGCAAAGGCAGCTGGAAAATTCCTCTGCTCCTGCCTTTTAGCATCCACAGTGCAGAGCATTCATTTATTGATCCCCACAGTTGATTGAGGGTGGATTGGGGGTCCCTGCAGTGTCTCAGTCTGTGCAGGACCTGGGGGAGCTGCAGACTCTCTCCCTGTCCCTTTCTCCTCCCAGGCAGCGGGTCCAGCTCCCAGGCAGGGACATCCACTGCTGGTGAGTGATTCCCTCCCTCACACCCAGTGTCCCTCAGCACTGGGCCAAGGCTGCCCAGCTGCCAACACCAGGACATTGGGAGGTTCATAAGCTGGAAGTTTGTTTTCCTCTAAGGCCATTGGCTGTTCTCTGCTTCCTCTTCTCCAACAGATCATGTTCCCACAGCTCCTCATTCCAGGCAATCCCACACCTTTCCCACATGCATGCTAGTGGGTGTGGTGACCATCTCCCTCTTCCTCCTCATGGCTGCAGCCAGCTACTGTGTCCTGAAGATTGGTGAGTGATTTGGGGAAATTGAAGGTAAAAGTTTAGGCCAAAATTGTACCCTGGTGCAGGACTGCTGCTGTCTTACCCATGCTGCTTTAGCATGGCTGTCTCCTAAAGGCCATGTCACAGGAATCTGAGTCTCTCAGTCCTTTCTTTGTCACCTCAGGGGAGTAAAGTTTCTTGGATGTGGAAGACTTTAACTCCAGGGCGACAGAGCTCTAATCCAAAGTGTGTAGGGAGAGACCAAATATATCCCTGCCCCATGCTCACATTGGCTCCCATCTTCTGGACACAAGAATTGAGGCTCTGAGCTGCCCTGAGTGCAGCCAGCACAGCTGCTCCACACTCTGGCGGAGCACAGCTGCTGAGAGCTTGGGAGAAACCAGGCTGGGAAAGGGGATTCAGGGTTGTGAAGGCTGGGACAGAAAAATCCCTCTCCCACCGAGGTGTGGTGTTGTGGTGACCCAGCCCACTGTGGGGCTGGGGCAGCGTGATGCCAATCAATCCCAGCCCATCCCCTGGATCGAGTTTCCCAAAGAGGCAGACTCAGAGGGTGGGTTGATGGGCGGCTCAGAAGCCTAAGCTGCACCCCTTGGGCAGTGCCCGGGTACAAGCTGCCTCCTCCGGTTCGGGAAAATTCTCGGTTACTCGGTTGTTCGCTGGTTCTCTGTTATAACTCCTGCCTTTCGGTTTCCCCCAGGGGTTCTTTTTACATTGTATCCTCCCCCTGGCTTGTAACTCATTGGTTGTTTTCCCCTTTTGCTGCAGTTTTCAAACTCTCTATAAAACTGAGGACAAGCCTCGGGGAGGGATCCCATCGCATTCCATCCCTTCCGAGCTTGTTTGGGTTGCGAAACTTCTAACAAAAAGCCTGTTAGGAGCCAGACCAGAACAGTCTCTCTCTTCCTCTGTCTCCGAGCTAATGTGAGCTGATACCATCAGCTCCTGCCATATTAACTCTGCAAAGAAGCCAGCTAGCTAGCTCTGCCAGCAGCACCTTCCTGATGCCAAAGTCGCTTCAGCGACGCACAGAAGTAACGCAGTTGGACTGTCTCTGACCTGGGGCACACCAGAGCTCGTGCCTTGAGCACAAGAATGGCATTAGTGTGGAGGTTCAGCCCATCATCTTCACTGCATAGTCCAGAGCAGGGAAAGGCAGGGCTGTGCAGGAGCTCTGCCCCCCACCTCTGCCTTTCTTTTCCTTGCAGGGGCCTGCAGAGAGAGATGCCAAAGGTGAGCAGCAATCCCTGGGGGCTGCGGGGCTGGGGCTGATGGAGACAGGGGCATCCTGGACACTCTGGGACTTGTACATGGGGAATTGCCAGCTCTTGGCTTGGGAGAGCAACACAAGGCCTGGCCAGGCCAACATGGCCACACCCAGCCCTTGCCAACCCATCAGAAATGTATTCTGAATGATTTAAACCAAATATATGTCTGTGACTTGCACATGTATTTACAATGTCTGACGGATCAATTAATATAAAATCCATTCCGTATATTGTACATGGGGATATGTGCACCTGAAGTGAAGACATCTCCATCCCACTGTGTCCAATGGAACATGTGTGTCCATCAACTGAGGGATCCAGCTCCATTTGTGCTCTTCTCTCTGCCCACACCGATGCTCACATGGATACACAGGTCCACAAGGACACAGGCACTGCTGTGCTCACACCCCAGGACACCCCCAAGATGCTCCTTCCTCTACCTCATCATTTTCCTGTCCCTCAGTTTCCTAGAGGTTCCTGTCTGTTCAATAGTGGCACCTGGGAAAGGGGCACCCAGGGAAGGGATTCGCCTGTCACCCCAAACAGGGACCTGTCTCCACCCCTGTCTCTGAGGTCCCCTCCTGCCTGTTGGGAAGAGGGATGGGGATCCTCCACTCCCTGAGATCCATTGACAGTGCCCTGCCCAGACACTGCCCAGCCCCACACAGGGGCCTGTGCAGGACCCCCTGGGCTGGGGGGCTCAGGGCTGAGGAGGGATCCCCCTGGCCAAGGGCCCTGACAGCCCTGGGGGCTCAGTCCCTGCCAGCCCTCCTGTACTGGCAGCTACCCTCATGCCTGCCACAGAGGGCTCCAGCCCTCTGGCACAAGTGCCCTCAGGAGCCCCCAGGATCACGGTGGTGCCCCCAGGGAGGCTCTGGCATTGCCCCAGGGATGTGGCTGCATCGACACCAGCACTGGCACAAGTGCCACAAGCCCACAGGGCTTCCACAAAGGCCAGGACACAAGGGGACAGTGTGGAAGTGAGAAGAGCCCAGAGCTGACAAGAGCACGTCCTGCTCTATTCCCTTGCCAGCCCTGCAGGGAAGCAGCAGCCCTGACTCCCAGGCAGCAGAGAGGCAGCTGAGGCTGTGAGGGACAGTGCTGGGGCTACCAGGGTTCTCCTTAAAGGGACCTTGTGTGAGTTCTTGGCTGAGATTTAAAGAGTTGGCTCTTGGGAACTCGAGAGAGAAGTGACCTTGAATACAAGTGACACAAACAAACATATACAGGTCCTGGTGTGCAGAGCAGATTCACCTTCTCTGTAACAGTGCAAGCTCTTTTCCCAGTTTTCATAGAAATATTTCCCTCACAAAACTGCATTATGAATTGGTTTTGACTCTTTTTATGCAAGTTAAAATTCCAATCAAATTCTAACCAAGGAAATCAGAGGAATCTTTCAGTATCTTTCAGTATCTCCATGATTTCTTCCCCTCTCCCCTTCTCACCCAGAGTAAATGGGTCTGTGAGGCCAAGGAGCTGGGAGGGCACAGAACCTGCAAACCTGAACTATCAAACCTGAACCACATCTTTCTCGGGGCAATAAAGCTGAGCAGAGCAAGCTCAGGAAAAGGAGTAAGTGGGATTTCTCAGGGTTATGACATTTGCCCTCCCACTTGTGATTTTTTTCCTCCCGATTCTCTCCTCATCCTGCTGGGGGAGGGATGAAGGAGTGACTGTTGGGGGGCTTTACCTGTTGGACAGGGTCAGTCCAACACAACACACAAATACCTGTCCATTGATTCAATTACGACAGGGACACTTAAATATGCCACACTGAGGTATTGATAAATAACTGTTGTGAATGTTATACTATCTCTAAGAAAAAACAGATAGAATAAACCCTTTTTTATTTCAGCAGAAATTCAAGACTTAAATGTAAATCCCAGATAGAGATACTGAACTGACTCATATACAGCAAAATACTAAAATGCAAAAAAATACTAGTAAAAAAGACTTCTGTGGGAGGGATGAGCAGACATTGTGCTCAACTGAAACATGCCTGAAGGGACAGTCCCAGAGCCTCTGGATCGGTGGCACAAAGAGTGCTGGGAGACCAGGAACCTGGAGTGAGTCCCTGGAGTCCATCCTGCCTCCAGCAGAACCAAGGAGAACATTGTTACTCTGAGGGGCCCCATGGAACCAAGGGGCCATTGTGGAAGTACAGAACCTTGTGGAACGAAGGGGTCATTGTGACACATTGCAGCTTCATGGAAACAAGGGTCCACTGTGACCCTGCGGAACCTCATGGAACTAAAGGGCCACTGTGGAATTGTGGAACCTTCATGGAACAAAGGGACAACTGTCACACTGCAGAACCTCAGGGTAAAAAGGGTCCAGTGCTACAGAGCAGGGCCTTAAGGAACCAAGTGCTCATTGTGGCACTGCAGAACAAAGGAGAACATTGTTACACTGCAGGGTCTCATGCGAACAAAGGGACACTGAAACTGCAGGGTCTCATGAAAATAATGGTCCATGGAGACACTGTGTATCCAAGGGTCCATTGCCACAGTGGGGGACCCCATGGAACCAAGGGCCCATTGTGACAATGCAGAATGGAGGGGCTATTGTGACCCTACAAGGCCTCATGCAATCAAGGAGACCACTTGGACAATGTGGAGCGCCATGGAACCAAGGGGCCATTGTGAAACCCTAGAGCCTGACTGAAACCAAGGAGGCTTCATGACACTGTGGAAACCTAGGGAAAAAAGGAGCAATTGTGACACTGCAGAACCCCAGGGAACCAAGTGGTAATTGTGATGCTTCAGGGATCCATGGAACCAAAGGACCATTGTGACAGTGCAGAACCTCACGCAACAAATTGGCCATTGTGACATTTGTGGAACCTTGTGGCATCAAGGGGCCTTTGTGACACATCGGAACCTCATGGTACCAAGGGACCATTGTGACTCTGTGGGCCCCCATGGAACCAAGGAGTCATTTTGACACTGTGGGGCCCCATGGAACAAAGGGGCAATTGTGACCCTGTAAAGCCACACGGAAATAAGGGGTGACTGTGACACTGCAGAACATCAGGGAACCAAGGGTCATTGTGACACTGCAGATCCAAGGATACCATTGTGACACAGTGGGAACTCACGGAAGAAAGTGGTCATGGTGACACTGCAGAACCTGGTGGAGCCAAGGGGCCCTTGTGAAACAGTGGGGACCAGTGGAACCAAGGGGCCATTGTGACACTGCAGATTCAAGGAAACCATTGTGACACAGTGGGGCCTCATGACACTGAGAAATGTAGAAGACCACTGTGACCCAGCCGGAGCCACTGTGTGTCTGTGACCCCCCCAGAGCAGCAATCCTCTGAGGAGCCAGCATGCCTTGCAGTCCCCATCCTCAACCCCATGAGTGGGGCCCAATGGGTCTATAGGGCCAGGGAGGGTGTGGTACATACAAGACCAGAGGGGACATATGGGGCTGGGGAATCCATGTGGGCCTGGGCTGGGTACTATGGGGCCAGATGTGTTGGCAATGTGGTCTGTGTATGGGGTCACTCTTCCCTGTGGGTTCAGGGGGCTCTGATGGGGACAAGGGGGACTTGTCCCCCTTATGGGGCTGGGAGAGGCTATATGAAGCTTGAGAGTCCATAGGACACTGGAAAGAGGCTATATAGAGGAGGGGAAGCTGTCTGGGCCTGGGAGGACATAAGGGGCCAGGGGAGCTATACAGAGCATGGGGTGGGGATAGCAGTGACTTCTGGACCAGGTGTGTCCTCTGTCCACCATTTCCACCCTGTCTCTGTCCCCATCCTGACAGTTCCCACACTTGCCTACATTTCTGGGAGAATAAGCCCAATGGGTTGTGGGGTGGGGGGCACAGGAGGGCCTGTGGGCAGGTGTCACTGTTCTACTGCAGATGGCGAGAAGAACGACATCAGAGAGATCAGGTCCAGGAGAAAATGGCCATTTATTAATGAATGAAATCCGTCTTTTATAACTTGACTCGCAATAGAGGAATGATATGGTCCATTGATCAACCACCTACCAGAGTGATTGGCTGACCGGTATAACACCCATTTCCAAAATATTTTTCCCAGTGTACCAAAACAATCTCCACAACAGCCTGCACCTGTGAGATAGTTTACAAAACCTCAAACTGTTTCCCAGCTAGTCTGCGTGAGAAGGGAGACTTTCACAGGTGGCTCTAGAAAGCTAGAAAATTTCTCTGCTGGCCTTTTAGTATCCACAGGCAGGTGGGTACCTGGGTGCACCAGCCCTTGGGAGCACTCTGGCTGCCCCACCATGCCCTGGTGCCCAGCCCCTAGC
This sequence comes from Corvus cornix cornix, assembly GCF_000738735.6. Classification (NCBI taxonomy): domain Eukaryota; kingdom Metazoa; phylum Chordata; class Aves; order Passeriformes; family Corvidae; genus Corvus; species Corvus cornix. The sequence continues at coordinate 262,207 of NW_024108692.1, forward strand.
CGAGTTTATGGGGGCACCTGTGGGGGACAGGGGTGATGCAGGGGCCACCCCCCAACACCCACTCTCCTCTCCCCACAGACCTATGTGCCAGTGACTATGGAAAAACTGGTGAGTGCGGAGCAACGACAGTGGGGTCCTTCCTGGGTGACAGTGGGGGAATCCCCAAGACTGAAGGATGTCTCTGAAGGGAATGCCATTCAAAGTGGAGCTCTGCCAAAACAAGTGGGGTGTCATTCTACCCATGATAATTGAGGGAACAATTTCCGAGACCACAAACGGCTGAGGGTGCTGTGAGGTGATAGCGCTGGGGAATTTGGAGTGCCTGGGAGTCCAGAGATGGCTGGAGGGTGCTTGGAGGGTGCAGAGCTGGGTGACAGGACCTGGCAGGGCTGGCTGATAGGACCTGGGCTGGGATCCAGGGCTCATGAGAGCTAGGTGTCTTGGCCTAGCTGTCAGCGGCTGGAGGTTCTGGGGCTGCGTGATGGGGGCTGGGAAGGTCCAGGCTTGGCTGACGGGAGCTGGGGGGGATCCAGGGTTGATGCTGGGTGTGAGATCCTTGATGGATGCTTCTGGTTTCAGATTCTGCATCACACTGTGTCATAACACTCCTGATTATGTGTCACTGCAAATCAAGACCTCCATGTCGAAGAAAAGCTTGGTGTACCACAGGAGGAAAAGCGGTGTCTGGTTCCCCAGTGACAGCGGTAGGTAGTGATGCCTTTTTGCTGGTCCTAAAATCATGAGCCAGACACAGTTAGGGTGACAAAAAGGGGTTACCTTTATAAGGATCCTTAGGTGCACAATTCGCAAGGTGGAAAATGCCAAAGATGCACACACAGCATAACACATATACAATTTTTATAGGTTTTGCAAATTAGCATATCTGACAAGAATCTTCAATTAGAGATATAATTGGTGAGGTAATTCTCCCAGTTCAACCCTTTTATTCGAATTCCCTCTCCTCTAGATATGGACTAAACTCTGTTTATAAAAACACGTCTCAAAGAGCTGGTCTCAACTTTGGTTCCCAGGAAGAACCCGGATAGGATAGGAGCCTCAGACCTCCAGCTTGGAACCTTTGGAATGCATTTTGTCTTTCTGCCTATCAGGTAGGGTAAGGAAAATTACTGGAGCTAGGCTACGAATACAGTAACAGGCTACAGAGCTATGTGTAAAAAATACAGAGAATATATAAAAGAAAAAAGGCAAAAAAAATCAATTCAGCATCAGTAGCATCATGCCCTTTCAAAACAGGATGCCATTCAATGTCAGCCACAGCCTGGGCCTGGCCCGGGCTGGGGTCCACTCTGGGGCCTAGCTCTGGTCCCAGCTCTGGCTCTGGGCTTGATCTCATTCCTGTGCCTTGTCCCCCATGGGCAGAGCCACCTCCTTGGTCACGGTCCCAGTCCTGGCTCCCTCCCTGTTCTCTTCCCAGTGCTGGTCCCAGCCCTGATCACAGCCTGCCTTCCTGCCCCGCCCCCAGAGCTGATCCTGCCCCCAGTTCCAGTTGTGGCCCTGATCCTGGTCTTGAGCCCAGACCCAGACCCAAGCTGATCTCCATCCAGTCCCAGTCCCAGTCCCAGTCCCAGTCCCAGTCCCAGCCCAGCTCCTGCTCCTTGTGGTGGCCCTGAGGTTGGTTGTCTGTCCCAGGGGAGTGCATGTCCTTGTCCCCAGGCAGGGTGTCCTTGGGGACACATCCCTAGCGGATGTGGGTGCCCGAGAGGAGTGTTCCAAGGAGGTGTGGATCCCCAGGAGTGTTCCCTGGGGGAAGAGCTAAGTGTGGGGGCTGGTTGTTCTCAGGAGGGGTGTCAGTAGGGGGCTGAGCATCTCAGTCCCCCACAGTGACATTGGTGTTGTTCAGATGGAGATTTGTGTTGGGGTCCCTCCCCCCTGCCATGTGGTCCTGGGAGAGGGGCCCTGGGGGGGAGGCACGGGGTTTCCCTGCCCCTGGTCAGCCTCGTTCTCCGTTGGTTGTTTTGTGTTCCCCTGCATGGGCAAGGACCCTCGGGTCCCGTGATTGCCGCAGTTCCTTGGCAGATCCTGGCCCTGCGGCTGGAGAAATAAACATCTCTGAAACAGCTATCAAGAACCGGTCCATATATATTTCTTTTCCACGAGCCTCGTTGTCTGATACATGTGTTGCAGTATCCCCACTGTAACAGATGTGGATGATGAGCACCCACTTTGGGCTGGGTGGGTGGCCCCTGCATCTACAGCTACCAGCACTACCATGCGCCAAGTCTTGTCCACCAGCTGCACGTGGAAGGGGCATCACCCTGCAGCAATTCTGTTCTGAGGTACCAGACAAAGCAAGGTGGGGAAGGGCCTTTGGGCAGAGGAGTGTCCAAGATGGGAAGCCAAGGTGATGGCAGGAGCCATTTCCCAGCTGGACACCACAATTCTCGGCATCCTCTTCATGCCGGGGACCCAGGGGACACTCAGGGAAAACTGGCTGACATGGATCAACTTAGCACCTTGCTCACCTGCTCAGGATCCTCTGATGAGGTGCAGATACCTTCGAGCAGCAAAGAATCTTTTCTGGCCTGGACATTTCTAGCACTCCTGGAGGAGCTCAAGGAATTAGGCATTGGTGGGTTTTTGAACCTGAAACACAGACAGTGGTGAGAGACAGGCAGAACTGCAGGGCTTCCACTGCCTGCTGGCAGCTCAGGGTAAGGGCTGGAACTCAGTCTCTGTCTTGGTCTGTAAATACCTCAGGTCCCATACGGTCAGGGCAGCGCTGCCAAGCACAGCATGAAGTCAGCAGGGCTGCCTTGGCCATGGCACCGTGTCCAAGCACAGCCCTGCCCTGATCCCACTCACTCGGGGCTCAGGGGGTGTCTCCTGTGGGGCTGGGAGCAGTGTGCTTGCTTTGGGCTGGCTCAGCCAGCTTTGGCTGCTGCAGGCCTGGATGACCCCCACTGGGGCTGGAAAGTGTGGTGGGATGGAGGGCCCTGCTCCTTGGGGGGTCCTGCAGCATTCCTTGGGTCTGGCAGCCAGAGGGTCTCGGGGTCCCTCTCCCCACAGAGGCTGTCAGGGACAGTGTCTGTCTGCTCATGGAGTGATCAGCAGTTGTGACAACCTGCTCAAGGCATGTATTGGCCATCAGGAGAAGCTGTGTGCCAAGGCTGTGTTTGGTAAGCTGTACCGGTTTGGCCAAATTTAGAAATAGATCCTCTGAGAGAAGGCACAACCACCCCTCCCCCACCAGGTTCGGGAAAAAAGAAAGTTTCCTCCAAGGAAAGTGAAGAAGATAAAACTATTTCTTTAACAAACACATGGGAAAGGAAAATAATGTTAAATGGTAAAATCTTTTGCTGTGGAGGCAAAACCTGGGAAAGCGTTAGAGTCCTCCCTTTGGTCTCCTCAGAGCTGGGGCTTGGCCCGGGGCCAGGCCCTCTGTGCCCGGTGGAAAGTCCTCCCGATGGGTTCTGATGTTAAAAGCAATCAAGCAGTCCAGTAGAAAAGGGAGAAAATCCGATATTCCAGAGAAGGAAAAAATTCAACTCTCAGTCTCTCTCCGGAGAACAAAGCAGCTGAACCACTGGCCAAAAAACCTGTTCTGGGCGCAGCAAGCCGGGTGCTTCCTCCCTCCCCTGCTGCAGTGGGGAAAACCGATTGCTATCTGTGTGTGACCTTGAACAAGCTGCAAACTGCTTTGCAAAAGTTTTGCTCAGTTTTTTCCTTCCCCCTCTCAGGCTCAGGTTAGAGGCATAGAAAGGCACAGGAATTAATTTCTGGGCATAGGCAGCAATATGGGATACACATCATAAGGTCACCCCAAGACACAGGAGCTTGTTGGACCACAAAGTCAGGGTTTTCCCAGACGGGATTAATGTGGCATTAACCAAAGAACTATTCCCAGCTTCTTTCCAATGCAAGGGGCAAGAAGCTGTTAGGAAAATTATTCATGACACCAGAGGTTTATGTCCAAAAAGGAGACAGATGAGTCCTGTAACTTTATTCAAATAAAGGGAGAGGCCATGGGACATTTCCCCTGGGATCTCTCAAATTTTTGGAGGATGCAGCCTCCTTTTTAATCCTATTTTCCCAGCCACATCACCCTCTTTCCCCATTGGCTGAGGTACTTGAGCGGTACAGACTTCCCGAATTGCCTAATACAGACCCCCTTCTAATATGCATCCCCCCTTTTTCTTTGTATCTCTGTTCTTTTTCACTAAGTCCAGGGATTTAACATGGCCTTGTGTGGAAACTGACAGCTGGTCAGAAAGCTTCACAGACATTGATTTAAGCACAACTATTCTTTACCCTTGAGAATTCAGCTTGTACCCGTGAGAACTTTATCATCAACAGAAGCAAGAAGCCCAAAACAAGAGCAGAAAACATGCAGCTGTCTGTGGGATGTTGTTTTTAGCTTAGATTTGTTTTCTTATGGGTGGTGGTTGCAATCTACCAATAACTTTTAAGAGGTGTTAATGTAGAAGCCTATGAGGACACAGCACAAGTGCCAAGAGACTATATAAATGGAAACTTTGTAGAATAAAACGTCTTTTCTGTCCTTTTACCTTCTGACAAAGTTGGTGTGCATTCTTCTGGAGTGTCGTGTCCGTCTCAACAGCGACAGCCTTGGATAAGCAACAGTCTGTGTCAATTAGTAACTCTCCCCTGAAATTTATTGTTCCTTCCATTGCTTCTTTCACTTACCAGTATCTGGCTTTATCTACAGGCAGACTCACAGTTTGTTTGTAAAGACACATTCCTCACATTCCTTTCAAAGCCCACAGTCAGGAAAAGTTTGGGCCCAACAGGAGTGACAGGAGTGACACATTAAGAGGATCTAAGGAGCACTAAACCCAAAGTGGAGAGGGGGACACAAATCGGAAAAGGGGGATCCTAAACTGATTGTGGGAGTTGAATTAATAAGACAGGGAGGTCGGTATAAAACCATGGACACAAAGAGGGGCAGGGCCTGGGTATCCCCTCAAAGGTCTAGGGGAGACCCTAGCGGGGCTCATGGCCGCCCTCCCTCATGCAGACAATAGTGGACAAAAGGCAAAACTCAGGGTAGAAATGCTGTGATTTATACAAACACAATTTTTTTTAGACATCTTGAGGGTTTGGGGTGCCTGGGGTGTTGCAGGGAACACAAAGGGGGTTTACCATTTCTGAGCCGCTTTTCTAGAAAATAATTCAGTGGCTTTTGGGGTGAAAGTGCCTCATTTGTCCCCCAAAAATAAGGGGGTTGGGGAGATCCTCATCCTCTTATTGCCTCTGTATTTAACCTCACCACCCTGATATGGATACCCTGAGCCACATATGGATGATCCTGGCCCCATAGGGAGGCTCAGGGCTCTGTCTGGACACTCTTGGTCCCATCAGGCTGCTTGTGGTCCCATAGGGACAATCCAGAGGGGCGTCCCTAACCCTAGGGAGCCCTGCACATTCCCCATCCCACTCACAGCTCCCAGCTGGCTCCAGCTCTGGAGAAGACACAGGCAAAGCAGTGGAGATGCTGCGCGTCTGAGGACAATTCTGGCTGGAGCCACCAGCACTTCTGGCGCAGGTTGGCCACCTCCACCTGGAGACCCACCTTGTCCTGTTTCTTCTGGGGTGCACAGGGACATCCCTAGTTCTTGGAGAGGTGTGCAGCCCTGCTTTGGCCCCCTCTCACTTTTTCCAGGTTTCCATGGAGCTGCTTTAGCAACACTTCCAGCTGAGAAACCTCTTCCTGCAGGTCCAAGTACAGGCTGGCTGCAAGAATCTTGGGGGATCCCGGGGATCTGAAGTGTTCCCCGCACATTGGGAGGGGACTCCAGAACATGGCCTGTGGGAGACAGAGGAGTAGAAACTCCTGCAATTAAAGGAGGCTTTGATTTACAGCCCTGGAAGAGACTAGATCTGGCTTAATTGACAGAGTTTTATAGACTTTAAGCAAAAGGATTACAAACTTGTATTCCTATAATTATAAGGAAAATTGTACACTGGGTGTTTTGGTGGAGGGTTTTAAAATATAATAGAGTGATTTTATATAGTTTAAGTTAAGAATGTAGATGGTATAAGAGAGACATCTGTGTGTACGTGACATGAGAAGTTATTGGTCAAGACACAGCTGCATTGCAGTGAGAAGTGCCACAGGTGATAGGTCATAAATTTAAAACAAAATGTCGTTTTAAGCGCCTATTGGATTAGAAAGTTATAAATTACGATGTAACCCTAAATCTTGTGACTAGTTGCCATTATTCGGAGGTATGGTAAAATCTCACACCTTGGCTGATGCGTTTGTTATTTTAAACAATAAATTTGTGTAATTGCATAGTCCCATCCCTGAAAGTTGTTTTCCTCCGACACGTGAACGCGCGAAAAACGGACAATGGACAACATGCTCAGCACTGGGTCAGTGATGGAGAAGAGGCAGATGGCTCTCTGCACTGGGGAGCATCGGCACCCCAAACCCTCTGGGACATGAGGACATGGGGACACAGGGACATGGTGAGAGGGACACAGGCATGGGGGGCACAGAGGAACAATGGGGACACAGTGATGGAATGAGGGGACACAAGGACATGAGGTCATGGAGATGGGTATGAGGACACGGGGATGTAGCAACAGGTGACCGGACACAGTGAGAGGGCCTGGAGACGCCGAGACACGGGGCCGGGGCCCACAGGGAGCCGAGGGCGGGGGCGGAGGGACCTGGGGGACAGGCCCTGGGGCAGTGACACGAGGAGAGGCCGGTCCTGCTCATGGCGAGACTGAGGCGCCAGGCCGGGCCGGAGCGCGGGGCCCAAGGCAGCCACCATCTTACAGGGGCAGGGTCAGGCCGCCAGGGCAGAACCGGACTGGCCGCAGCCCCGCACGCCAGGAGCGGAACTGGCGGGGGAGGAACAGAGGGGGCGATGGCCCCGCATGGTGGGTGCCCCCCGCACCTCTTGTCCTGCGAGCAGCGGCTGCTGTCATGGCCCGATGGCTCGGCCGCCTTCGTACAGGGCATGTTGAGCTCAGGGGTTCCCACCACACTTCCCCCTCTGCCGCCAGGAATCCTCTTGCTACCCTCCCCAGGTGTTTCCTTTTGGGTGGCACAGCTCAAAATGGCCCCGAGGTTTTAGAGGGAAGAGGGACTTGGAGCTGTGTTTGCCTTTTGGGGTTTCCCCATCCTTGCACCCCCAGCTGCTCTGCTGCTGCCTGAATGCTGCCTGCACAGGGCTGCTGGCTGTGAGGCTGCCCCTCTCCTCCCTCTTCTGCCATGTCACCCCCATGGAGGGACTCTCCCACCCACCCCGACACAAACGATGTCAGTGGTCTGTGGCTGGATTGCCCTGCTTTCAGCCCTGTCGGGTCCCTGCACCCAAAAGCCAGCTCTGGGTTCCCAGGAACTCCAAATTCGCCAGCACCCTCACCCGTTTGTGGTCTTGGAAACTGTGCCTCACTCATCATGGGTGGAATGACCCCTCACTTGTTTTGGTGGAGCTCCACATTAAATGTCATCCCCTGCAGGGACACACAGCACCTTGGACCCCCCTGCACCCAAAGGCCCTTCCCCACCTCGGTGTGTCTGGTACCTCAGGAACAGAATCGTTGCAGGGTGATGCCCCCTCCACACGCAGCCGGTGGACAAGACTTGGCACATGGTAGTGCCGGTAGCTGTAGATACAGCTGCCACCCACCCAGATCCTGAAGTGGGTGCTCATCATCCAAATCTTCATCTGAACAACATCGATGTCCCTGTGAGGGACAGGGACCCTCACCCACCCATTAACACCCCTCCTGAGAACAGCGAATGCCCCACTCCCAGCTCTTCCCCCAGAGAACACCCCTGGGGACTCACACCTCCTGGGGACACTGATTTTGATGTGCTGATGACTGACATCTCCTGCCACCCTGGGAGCCCTGGCCCAGGACTAAATGCTTTCACTGCTCATGGTCCACGGCACTTTCTCTTTGTTCACTGTGATCTGCAGGGACATGGGGATGGCAGGGACAGAAGGAACAGCAGGGACATCAGGGACAGTCAGGGGACTGATGCATCTGGGAGCATGGCTGTGTCTGCCATAGAGAGCTGAGCTCTCACTGCCTGGGGTCCCACCTTGTACGGGCCCTCATGGGGCTCCATGAAAATGTCAAAACCTCTCCCCCTCTGCCTGATGTGCCAGTCCCCAGTCTTCTCTTCTCCCCCTTCTCTTCTGGCTGTGCCGTTCAAGTGACATCCAGCCCACAGGTGATGAGGAATGAGAGCTGCATGAGTGCCTCCTGTGCAGTGCACACCAGAGACACCCAGAACCTGCAGCAACAGCACCCATGGGTGGGGGTTCCAGCAGCCCCACAGTCCACAGGCCATGGAGGGGCCCCCAATGCACCCCCACACCACAGGACTTGGGTAACCTCAGACACAACCCCCAGCCTGGGGACACCCCAGCCCAGCCCTGCTTCTCCTGCTTGCCGAGTCCTGTCCCCCACCCAGGACGCACACAGTGGTCAGTTTGGGGACACCCCTCCACAGTCTCCTCTGCCTGCCCCAACCAAATCTTTGCCCTTCACCAGAGCCCCCAAGCAGCTTTGGGGTGATGGCTGCAGGGGGACACGGGATGACACAGGGGGTACCCACCTCCTGGCCTGGACAAAGAGCTGCCCCCAGATGATGAAGGATGGCTGCAGAGACAGATTCCTAAAAATGTAGGTGAGCACAGGAACTGTTTGGATGGGGACAGAAGTACGGGGGAAATTGTGGCTCTGGAGGACATACCGGGCTGAGAGGTCACAGCTGCCCCACCCATGTACTCCCTTAGTCCCATATGGTTGCTCTGGAGCCTCGTACTTCCCAGCTGCAAATGGCAATCTGCATCTATATAGCCCCCTGTCACTGCCACAGAGACTCTCAAGCTTCATACAGCCACTCCCAGCCCCATAGGGTCCTTCCACTAGATCCAACACCTTCTCCGAAGGAAGCACAGCCGGGGCTGTGACACACTGCAGCTCTCTGCAAACCACAGTCAGGCCAAAACCTGAGTCACAGAGTTTTCCACTCTTTATGTCTGGAGTTAATTAATAAATGCCCCATTGTGGGATGCCCCTTTCCTGGAGTTTCTGCAATACCAGGACCATACACAGAGTAGGGGAGCAAGCTCTGTTTCTGATCCTGCACCCAAAAAAACATAGAATATTAAGGTCTCTCATGGAGGACATCTCAGATATTTCAGTGCTCAAAACCAATCCTACACTTCATCTCAGCCAGGAGGCCACAGCCCTGCAAACACGGCAGAAACCCCCACTCACCCCCACGTACCTGTCTTCCCACACCCTTTCTGACCTCCTCATGCACAGACTCTCCCACTCATCTGATATGTCCCACCTGTGCTCCACTGGCACCAACCCCCAAACTCCTGAAACGCCCTGTGCTCAGCTTTCCCAGCATGCCCTTTGTAGTACCCTAAATGGACTTTGCACGGCCACACCTCCCTTCACCCCCCTTGGCTCTTGAGTCCCACCCACTGCCCCTCCCTCCCCCACTCCTGCTTGCTGCATCATGCATGATTGGCTGCTTGTGCACTGCAATTTGCATTTGTTCCGCCCCATATTATCCTGCCAAATCACCCGGGAAGGCCAATGCCTCATTAGCATAGCCCTGCCCGCAGTCACCCCAGCCACACACCACCCCCTTACACAGTGTCCTGCCTGCCTTGGCCCTAGCCCTTTGCACCCTGTCGAGCTGCTGGGATTAGGGAGGAACCCAGCACCGAGGGAATTGGGTGTCCCCCCTCCTTTGGGGGCACAGGAGAGACCATTTGGGCCAGGGGAGCAAGTGCCGGAGGAGGGGGGAGATTTGGGGAGAGGGACACAGGGACACTCCAAAAATCCTCTAAAAGTGTTCCTCTGCCCTCTCAGATGTCCCTCTGCCCTCCAACTTCACCCCCAAAATGGCTTCAAAGTGCCTCAAAGCTTGTCCATTGGTGGAGGGACACTTGGGAGAAATCAGGACCCCCCTTCCCCCGTCCCAGCAGCTTCATGCCCATTTGGGATGAGGAGCAGGGCTGGGGGTGCAGGAGGTCCCCAGAAATTTCCCTCACCCCGATGACACAGCTGGACACATTTATTGTTCACTTGCAAACCATGATGAAGCAGAAAATCCACTTGCAGCCTGTGGGGGTCCCTGATGGAGCAGAGATCCACCTGAAACCCATGCAGGATCCCTGATGGAGCAGATAGATTCCCAAAGGAAGCCTGTGCTGAAGAAGGATCCTGGCAGGACCTGCAGAACCATAGAGAGTGACGCCCACCTGGAGCAGGTTCCTGGTAGGATTCATGATCATGTGGGGTCCCACAATGGTCCCCTTGATTCCATGGGGCCCCACAGTGTCACAGTGGTCTCCTTAGTTCTGCAGTTTCACATTGGACCATTGTTTACACAAACCCCCAGTGTCACAGTGGCCCCTTGGTAACATGAGTTTTCATAGTGTCACAACGGTTCCTTGGTTTCATGAAGTTGGACAGTGTCACAATGGACCCTGCACCATACTGACACTGTTGTCATCCAATTTTTGCCCAGCAATGTGACGAGATTTATTTCCACAGTTCTGTGTTGGCAAAGGAAGGATACACATCTGGGAAACACTACTGGGAAGTGTCTGTTGGGACAAGAAGAATCTGGGCCTTGGGTATTGCCTGGGAATCTGTGACTCGCAAAGGGCCATTGACTCTGGGCCCTGAGAATGGCTTCTGGGCCATAGGGTTGGCAGATGGACGAGACTGTTGGGCCTACACAGATCGTTGGACCCGTCTGACCGTGACTGGCACTTTGTCAAAGATTGGGATCTTCTTGGACATCCCAGCCAAGCAGATTTCTTTTTATGATGTCTGTAAGGCAAGAGCTTTGTACACTTTCAGCATTGCTGATGGCAGCAGCCAGGAAGGGAAATTCATTCCCTTCTGCTCCACAGGCCCTGTTACTGCAGAGCCTGATCGTGAGCCTCTGGAAATAATGTAGTTTTCTGGTGATGATAAATAGGTCTCTTTTCTGATGGCAATCTGTAGGTCACTCTGCATTTCAAACATCAGTAATGTACAGGCAATGATCAAATCCCATTGTAATCAGGCTGCTGCCTGATTTGTGTCTCCTGAACAAAGCTAACGAAAGAGAGGACAGATCTGTTACGGTGGCCAGCTCTGAAATTATTTACATTATGCATCAGAATGAAAAATATTTTGAGGGAAATTTTATATGCTTGCGGAAAAAAATGTTCCTTCATGGTATAATTGAAAAAGCCCTTCCTGGGCACTGTGAGTTTTCCTGAAAAAATACTGTATTTTTTCCTAATTGTCTGTGATTTGTCATTTTGTTCAGGAGGGATACCGATAAACATTTTGTTGGGAACCTACAAACAGGCAAGGTCACCCCACCACACATCTCCACATGGCTTTGGAATATCTACGAGGACAGAGACTCCACAGCCTCTCTGGGGAGATTGCACCTGGGCTTGGTCCCTCTCAAAGTAATAAAGTGTTCCCTGTTGTTCCTCAGGAACATCTCGTGTTTCAATTTTTCACATTCCCTCATATTCTGTCAATGGCATCTCTGGGAAGAGCCTCTTTCAGGTGTTGAGACACATTCCTGAGATGTTCCCAAGCCTTCTCCTCTCCAGGCTGAACAGTCCCCGCTCTCTCAGCCTTTCCTCCTGACAGAAATGCTCCAATCCCTTAATCATCTGTGTGGGCCTTCCCTGGACTCTCTCCAGTAGTTCTGTGTCTCTTTTGTACTGGGGGCCCAGAACAGCAGCTGTGGCCTCCTCTCCAGTGCTGAGGAGAGTGGAAGGATCCCCTCCCTTGACCTGCTGGCACCGTTCCTCCTAATGCAGCCTTAGAGACCATGATCCCTCTTTGGGGCAAGGGCAAATTGCTCTCCCAGGTTTCACTTGGTGTCCACCAGGACCCTGATGCCTCCCACTGTCCAACTGCTCTGCTGGGTGTCCCCCAGCCTGTGCTGCTGCCTGGGCTTGTCCCTCTCTCAGCACTTTGCAGTTCTCCTCACTGAACCCCAAGAGGTTCCCGTCAGTCCATTTCTCCAGCCTGTCTGGGTCCCTCTGGGTGGCAGCAGGACCATCCATGGCCAGGGTGGTTCAGCCACCCCTCCCAGTTGGGTGCCATCAGCAGACTTGCTGAGGGTGCTCTCTGCTCCATCACTGGGGTCAGGCAGGAAGAAGTTGACCAGGACTGGGGCAGGATTGACCCCTGTGCCTCACTCCTGGTTCCTGATCTCCCAACAGACTTTGTGCCACTGAAGTCTCTGGAACTCTCTGGGACTCTCCCTTCAGGCATGTTTCTGTTGAACACACTGACTTCCCATTCCCCCTGTTGTAGCCATTTTTACCAGTACTTTTTGGTAGCATTGTGCTGGATATGAGTCAGTTCAGTATCTAAAACTGGACTTTATATTTGTCTTAGGTTACAATGTAAGATGTAACCAAAAGTATGTATTCTATCACCACCATCTGTTAAAACCAGGTGGGGCAGTGTTCTTTATCTCTTCCATGATGCATCCCTGATAACTCCCTCTGGAAGATATCTTCTGTTAATGGGCCATCAAGTCTCACTGCATGATTCATAAAATTACATCACCCCATTGTGAGATGCTTTGCCCAGGGGAAGGAACCAAGCATTCCTACCTGGATATAATCTGAGGTTTGGAACACCACACCGAGCCCTTACCTACTGGGTTTCCAGAGGACAAGAGCTACATAACCACCACTGGACCTTCAGAGGAAGACCAGACCCTTCTACAGGATCAGTGCTTCAACAGAACCACATCTATCACTTCAGGAGGACTGCAGCCACCATTTTATCGGACTGCTACCGCCACCCTGACCGACAGGGTGTCAGGTTGTATCCTGACTGTCAGTGTTTCTGTACTATTGCATTTATTTTTAATTTTCCTATTAAATTGTAGTTCTGATTTTGAGTCTCTCACTGGTTTGATTTCAAACTACTACTGAGCTGGGAAAACAAGGGTTAAGTGAATTACTAAAAGGGCTGCTTCCTAAAACAATGCATATAGCTTGCCTAATATTAATTACATTTGCCAAGTAGGAAAAGGGAGGATACAAGACTATTGATAAGGAGAAGCAGCCGTGACCAGAAGATCCTGCTTTGGACCTAGGAACCAGCTCAAACCAGCCTTGGAGCTTGACTTGGGCCAGGGACTCAGGGAGCATGCGCAAGGAAGCAAGGTGAAAAGTTCAAATTGATGAAGACTCCTTACTTCATCGAGGAAGACTCCCTACTTCATCCCAGAAACCCCTGCACGAGGCACTGTGCAAGCACAAGCCATATGGAAATGACTTTGGGCTCATTATAATAGGAAACAGGGCTAGGTGGGGCTAGGAAATGAATATGTATAGGCACATTGGGAAACGTAATGAATATGCAGCTTGTAACTCGATATATACCAAGCCAAATGGTATTGCGGGCACGCATGCATTTGGTGGAGCAATCCACATGTGCCCCAGCACTGGAATAAACATACCTACTTTACAACTTATTTCAGTAGTGGAGTCTTTTCCACGTATCAGTACAATATCTAAGTCACGAATTGCTGCCAAAATAAAAGGGCTTCTTTTATTTCTTTTTCTTAAACATACTATGAAATTCATAGAAGGTTTTTTTGCTAGAAAAAATGTGAACTATTTAATGTTCTCTGTCATGTAACGGAACCAAAGTACAGGTATTTGCATGTTGTGTTGCACTGGCTCTGGCCAGATTCCAGATTTTGATAGTTCCCATAATAAGGGCGCAGAAGTGATTGGGAAAATTCAGCTAAAGCATGAGCATGGGCTGTGCTGGCTCTCAAAATATTTTCACTAGAAACTGTGATTTATGATCCAGCAGGATTGAGTGCTGATTAACAACTAAGCAGAGAGTAATATTCTTAGGTTGGAGCCCTGTCCACATAGCCTGAAAATCCATTTTAGCTTCAGGAGCTCCATTTAGATTCCAGAAGCTCCATTTAAGCTCAAGCTTGGGCCTTGAGTCCCTGTCTGAGCGGTGTTAGAGGTGTTTTTGTCTCAAGCTCCATTGCAGCCATGGCCGTGCCTGGCCATGGATCCAGTGACCCCCACCCATGGACTGTCTCTGTGAAAAACACCTGAGGAAGCTCAAGGTCCCTCCTCTGTCCTGGACGACTTCATCCACATCAACACCTTTTGAAAGAACAGCAGCAGCCTCCACATTGCAGGCACACAATGAAGGGGCAGAGCTCTGCTGGGATGGAAAACCCACCCTGGGATTGAGTTTCCAGTTCTGAACCCAGAGGCCAGGAGTGCCTGCAGCTGGGAATGCTCATTCCCTGTGTCCCCTCTTTGGAGCTGTGGTCAGACTGGCTGTTTTCCTTCCAGAACGCTGCTGCTGAACCTCCCAGACAGCGAATCCACCTGAGGAGAAATGGAGCATCTGAATGTATCGCTCACCCTGCGAGGGTGATACAGACACGGACACCTGACTTGGGCTCACAAAGTTTTATTGCCATGAGGCCCTTGTTGAGTCCTTGCCCACGGGAACAGGGCAAACCAGCACAATGTTCAGCAAGGACCAGCTCACATTTCTGCTGCCCTTTAAGCCTGATTATTGTTCCTTCTTCTTTTCTTCTTTCTTCCTTGTTTTATGCCAAGGGAACATCTGAATAGTTGAGATTTTTCTATATACTAGAACAACAATTTCTGGGTATAGATAACAGCAAAATTGGGATTCGAAATTAGCAATTGCTGTACATCCCAGATTCTTCACACACACGAATTGGTAAAACACTTACAATCCAAGCTTCCCAGGACTCTTACCTGAGATTTGGTGTAGAACTCACTGGGTAATTCAGCTGCTCTGCTTTGGGGGGCACTTTGGCTGCTGTTTCCTTTGTTTGCTGAAATCACACAGTCGATGTATCTGCCATGGCACAGGAGGATCACACACCAAATCCCAGGAGGTAGAAATGCTCTGAGTCTTCCAGCAGCACGAGCACTTCCCAACACAGAGAGCCCAGGGAATGCAGGCAGGGTGGGAGGTCAAGCTCAGGACAAATGTGAAGAAGGCTGGACAGAAGTAGGAAGCAATACACAATTCCCTTAATGGCTTCTCTGGAGGACATTTAAATTCCAGCTCCATTCCTTCTTCAATCACAACCAGAATTATGGAGTAAAGTGATACTTTACACTAAAAGGATTTTTCCAAACACTTTGGAATTGCTTCCTGACTTCCATTCTGCTTGGTGATCAATAACCTTCCAAGAAGGATTCAGTACCTCTGTATGACACCACTCATTTCTTACGCACTTTCTATCACCATGTCTGCAAAGAAACAGAGGAAACGAAAATTAAATACACAAAGGAATTGGGTACAGATACAGTTCCATCTGACTTTGGAGATTCTGAAAATTGTGGTTTCAGATGTCTCATGCCCTGTGCAGAATCACAGAAACACAGAGTAGTTGAGATTGGAAATGACCCTAAGAGATCACCTGGTCCAACTCCAGACACCTGCTCCAGCAGCAGTGGCATGGCTCAGCTCCTGAAACACACTTGAACCGTCCCTCCAGACTTCCTGTGCCCTCAGGCAGAGCTTTCAGGGGGGATCCTGGGGGCCCTGGGGGCCCTGGCAGGCCTGGCCCAAAGGCCCCAGGCAAAGCTGGTGGGCAGCAAGGAAGGCAGGGGCTGCCCTCTGCTCCTTGTGCTCCAGCAGCGCCTGGGGCCAGCCTCTGCTTCCCTGGGCCAGCTGGGCAGCCTCCCCGCAGTGCGCTCTTGCCTGCACAGCACTGGGGGAATGTCCTGGTTCTGGCCGGGACAGGGTTCATTTGGCAGGAGCCAGGAGGGGACTGGCCATGACCCTGGGCTTATTCTAGACCACCTCACGCCATGCTCAGGGGCTGGGGGGGATGGATCCTTTCCACTCAGGGCAGAGGTGGAGTGAGTGGTCATGGAAGCACCAGGTTGCACGTGGTGAGCACTTGTGTGTGAATCATGTCTCTCTTATACACTCTGCCCTTCATGTTGCTGCTGTAACTGCTCATTTCTTATTTCATTGCTGGTTCACTGGTGGCTCCAGTGACCTGACAGGTCCCCACTTGAGTCCCCACACCCCCCACTCACACAGTGACACCAGGTTTCCTCACCGCTTCAACCCCAGGTTTCCCATGGCAGAGTCTCAGATGTCTCATTCCACAAAGCCACTGATTTGTGGTGCAACAACACAGAAACAGCTTGAGCTGGTGCATCTTAGTAAAGTACCCCTTGGGCTCACATCATTTTCCTGCACTTTTCCTATTTCCCCTGGTGTTTTCCACCCTTTCTTTTGCAAACCTTTTTTCCTCTCACTTTCCACCCTTTTCTCCCCTCACGTTTTCTGCCATTTTTCTTCTTACACTTCTCACTCTTCTGTCCCCTCACGTTTTCCACCTTTTCTCTCCTTCTGTTTCATACCCATTTTTCCTCTCACTTCCATCCCTTTTCCCTCATTTTTCCTGCTGGTTTTCCCCTTCAAGTTTTCTGCCCTTTTCTCCCTTCTTCTTTCCCCTGACATTTCCTACCATTTTTCTCTCACATTTCCCACCCTTTTGTCCCCTCTTGTTTCCCATTTTTTACCTCACATATCCTACCATTTTGTCCTCTCATATTTGTCACCTCTTCCCCCTCATATTTCCAGCCCAAAAGTCTCTCCTTTCCTCCCAAGTCTTTTTCTTCTGCTGAGTGTCTCCATGTCCATCCACCTCTCTGGCATCACAGGCCTTGGTCTCCTTTGTTATCGATCAGGTTTGGCAGGTCAGGGCCCCTGCTTTGTCTCTCAGTGTCCATCCACCTCGCTGCAGTCACTGGGTTTCTGTCCTTTGTTACAAAGGTTGGCAGTGCACAGCTTCTGGTCTCTCCAGGCTCCCAGCTAGAGCTCAGCCTGCATCTCAACCTGCATGTCCGTCTGCCTCTGGAACTGCAGCTGCAAACCCAGCTCCTGCACCAGATGTGTTCCTCAACAGCAGAGCTCCGGGCATGCATCTGTGCGGGGACATACACACAGTGTTCTGCATTTCTGCTGTTATGTCTTGGTCTGCCATAATATTTTGGAAAATGTTTTGGGGGTGAGAAGCCCACTGCAGTTTCTCCTGCATTTTCTCATCCTTCTTTGGTTTAACTGAGTTTTTTATTTCTTTCTCTAGGTGGTCCTTCCAATTCATCTCCTAATGCTTTAAAATCCAGTCTTTTCATTCACTACAACCCACATGAAAAAATTGTGTCAATGAAACTCTAACAGTCAATGAGGTGGAAAACAATGCACAAGCCTAAAGAGGAAGTGATAGTAAAAGGTCACTCTCAATAGTTTGTTAAAATTTCATTGCACTAACTGACAATTCGGGGAACATTTAAAATTTCACAGTGACTGAGGTCCATTATGTGTCAGGCAGCTCCACAGGCAATCCCACTTCCCTCAAGGGCTGCCATTGCCCCTGTGCCCATTGGCTCTAGAAAGAACAGGCTGCCCTGTGGGGGAACAAATGCGGCTTCTCCTGGGGAAAGCCTCAGCAAGGGGTCAGTTTGCCATTGGTCATTGCAGTGACTGTAGGAGAGGGGCATCCCACCATGGGACATTTCTTGGTCAACTCTAGACATGAAGAGTGGAAAACCGTCTATGACTTTGGTTTTGGCCTTAAGCTGTTGCTGTGTGTCTCAGTTTTGACAAATTTCAGGAAAAAACCCTGGAATGAGTGTTTCCTCTAAGGAGAAAGGGCTTCAATAACTCCCTTTTCTTCTGCCAATGAGAGAAATGGATACGAGAGGGTGAAAGTGGAAAAAAAAAACCCTGTTTATTAAAAAAAAAATTGAATAAATGCTAGATACTGAAATTGTGGAATCTTACCCCCCACCCCCCCAAAACCCCAGTGACAGCCTTCTCTCTGCCGCAGGCACTTTCCCCCCGGTGCAGTTCCGGTCACGGCCGGCAGGGGCGCTGGTGGCTCCCGGCCGGGCAGGGCGGGTGCGATGGTTCCCCCGCGGCTGCAGGGGGCGCTGTGGCGCGGGTCCCGCCGTCTCTCTCCGTGTGGACGATGGCGGGCACAGCCGGCAGGAAGGGATGGAGAAGGAACTTCCTTTACAAACCCCAAGGGGCAGCCAATCCCGGTGCCTCCTCTGGATAGCAAAAGGAGCTGTAGTGGGAAACCTCAGGGGCAGCAAGCTGGAATGGCAGGGCGGGCTCTCCCGGGACCAGCAAGCAAGAGGCAGCAGAAACTCTGCAGCTGCAGCTGGACCACCGGACCTCCCAGCAGGCAGGGGTGAAACAGCTACAGCGTAGCAAACAACCCCAGAGCAGCAGCACAGGCATGGCGGGGCTTGGGCAGCAGCAGCAGCCCGACTCCCAAACACGGCGGAGAGAGACTCCCTGGGATTTCTCACCAGCTCTGGCAAGTCCCTGAGTCGGTGCCATGCGGAGGAGCGTGGCCCCAGGTCCTGGCGGGCACACACTGGCTCTGGGCTTCCCGACGGCAGAGCAGAAAAAGAAGCTGAAAGAAACAACTGTAGCAAATTTCCTGCTAAGCAGGTTTATTAATGAGATAAACGAGATTGCCCAATCAAAATTTATAAAGAAATAACATGTATTATGCGACTGAAATATCAGTCTCAAAAGCCACGATCGAGAAAAGCAGCACCAAGCCCGGGGTCGGAGCTGGGTGAACATGCATAGATCTGATCTGTATCGCATCAGAGCTCCCAAGTTCACGGCTGCTGCTTTGGCTGGTCCCTTTTTATACAGTTTTTGGGCAGAGTCTGAATTAATTATATTCTTCTCGTAATTTTAGCATATTCATGAAGTTTTCTTGTCCCAGAATTGGGCTGCACAAAGCCTTTCCTGGGTCTGATGGACTGTCCATCCTGGGTGATGAGTGGGCCATTTCTGGTGATGGATGGGCCATCTCTGGTTCCTGGAACAGTTATTTTTAGTTCCCAGAATGTCCGATCCCTTATCAGATGAGATGTAGGTATCAGAAGGTGGTGATCAAGTCGTCATGGTGCAAATGTCCCGGTGATAAGATCCAACCCCACCTAGGTGGAATCCTCACTTATTGATTACATCTGTGAGAGAACTTCTTTTGGTGCTGTGAAATTTTTCTCTCAGCCAGGCTGGTGGAGGGATTTTGAAATTCTGTCTCTGTATGGTCTGATTACATTTCAGTTTTATACATAATAGCATGAATTACATACTTTATTTATAACATTAACAAAAACTAACAATGGAGCAATTAAGGTTTCTAACAGCTGGCTAGCTTATTCCTGGGGAGGAGAACCCAACCCACACTGGGACAGATGGTCAATGGGAAAAAGCTGTGAGGCACAATAGAAGGAAAAAGAAAAGAAAATTGAGGAAAAGGAAAGGATCAGGCCTATATGGGGGTAGCTGCCAAGCAGCTCTGGGTCTGAGCAACAATGCTGCAGTGGGACAAGAAAGCCACAGATCATCTGACCAAACTTTCTGGCTGAATTCAAACATCACTGGGAACTTGAGTGACTTCCTAGCCATGAGGAAGGTAAGATCTGTGGTGGATGGAAGCACAGAATCATTTCTGCTGATTTGGAATAGTCATTCCTACCTGGATATAATCTGAGGTTTGGAACACCACAGGCAGCCCTTACCTACTAAATTCCCAGAGAAGAGCTACATAGCGACCACAGGAAGACCAGACCCTTCTACAGGATCACCGCTTCAACAGAACCACATTCACCACTTCAGAAGGACTGCAGCCACCATCTTATCGGACTGCTACCACCACCCTGACCAACAGGGTGTCAGGTTGTATCCTGACTCTGTCCGTTTAAGACAGTGTTTCTGTATTATTGCCTATATCTTAATTTTCCATTTAATTGTAATTCCAACTTGGGATCTCCCACTGGTGTGCTTTCAAACTAGTACACACTCTTTATGAATAAAACTTTGACAGGTTAAATTTTGAGAATTGCCAGTGATAGTATATGAACAAAAAAATATATTCAAAGCGAAATACTATCAAGCTCTAATCCCCAATAAAAACTAGCTTGAAATAATCATTCCACATGCACAGAGTACAGTTCTTACCCAATCAGCATCCCTACAGGGGGAGAAGACAGGTTCAGCCATCCACTGATCCCAGAAGTTACAAAGGAGTTAATCCCAGCTTCTCCCCATTCTTAACTCACTTTTGTATTCTTTCTTTACATTTAGGTGGAGCTTGAGTGACTTTAGTCATACATATTACTCAGTGAGTGGTGGTCGTACCTTGGGGGTGAGTATCTCAGTACGTAAGATAACTTTGGGATGGGGACATGATCAGTCCAAGGAGAAGGCTGCTAGTTCAACAGCAAGACATCCTCCTGTATCTCCCTTGGTTTTCAGCTTCAAATAATCACCAAATTCCCTCCTCTGCAAGGGCTTTGGCAGAGCCTGGCAGTGGGGTCTCTATTCCCCTCCCTCTGTTAGTCTCCTTAGCATGTAGGGGAGTCAGGCACACCAAACATAATCTCTGTTTATTAAAATGTAAATCTACCCCCAGTCTTTTTCCCACATAATCTTATTGAAGGGCATTCTAAACTAATTTTTACAAGAAGAAAGTGGAGAATCCCATGATCAGGACTAGAGGGACCCTGTCTCCAACCAGTTGGACAAGAAAGACAACCAGATTTGGACTGGGTGGATCCAATGGCCTTGAACATCAGCCCCACGGCAGTCCAAGCTCCAGCAGACAACAGGGCACAGGGTAGCCCAGGCAGAGGCCAGTAATCAGCAGTGTGGTTCAGGGGTCAATACTCGTGTTCTGGCCTTTTTAACATCTCCATTAGTGATTGTGAGTAAGGGGTGGAGAGTCCCCTCAGCATCTTGGATGATGATCCAAGAATGGAAGAGATGGCTCATACACTGAGGGATTCTGCTGTCATCCAGGTGGACCTGAACAGGCTGGAGAAAAAAGGGCTGACAGGAACAATTTCAAGTTCAACAAGGAGAAGTGCAGATTCCTGTACAAGGGGAGGAACAAGGCCAGGTACCAGCACATCGTGGGGGACACCCAGCTGCAAAACATCTGGGCAAGAAAAGGGTCTTAGGGCTATGGTGGGCTCCAAGTTGAGGAATAAGCTCTTCCTGCAATGGGATATTGATATCCCAGGCAGTATTAGGAGGAATGAGGCAACGAGTTGAGACAGGGGATCTTTCCCTTCTCAGCACTGGAGAGGCCACAGCTGCTGTTCTGGGTTCCCCAGTACAAGAGAGACATGGAACTATTGGAGAGAGCCCAGGGAAGACCCACAGAGATGATTAAGGGATTAGAGCATTTCTGCCAGGAGGAAAGACTAAGAGAGAGGGGACTGTTCAGCCCAGAGAGGAGAAGGCTTGGGGAGATCTCAGCAGTGTGTCTCAACACCTGAAGGAGGCTCTTCCCAGAGGTGCCACTGACAGAACACAAGGCAATGGGAAAAACTGAAACACAGTAGATTCCTGAGGACCAACAGGAAACACTTTATTACTTTGTGGAGGACCAAGCCCAGGTACGAGTTCCCCAGAGAGGCTGTGGAGTCTCTGTCCTTGGAGATATTACAAAGCTATGTGGAGATGTGTGGTGGGGTGACCTTGCCTGGTCGTAGGTGCCCAACAAGATGTTTATTGGTATCCCTCCTCAGCAAAATGACAAATCACAGAGTATCAGGAAAAGGAGAGTAATTGCCTTAGTTTGAAAGACAGGCATCTGCCAAGGAAGGCAGGAATCTCCCTTGGAATGTAAAATATGATTCCCTCCCCTCCAAATTATTATAACTTTGAAGTTAAGGGGCTTTCAGGCAAAGATATGGGAAAGGGAATAACAGTTCTTTACCAGTATGTATATGGATAACAAGGCAAACAAACAACAACAGTGGCAGCCACAACAAACAGAACCAGAGTCCCAGTGACAGCCTCCCCTCGGCTGTCGGGCCCTTTCCCCCCGGTGCAGTTCCGGTCACGGCCGGCAGGGGCGCTGGTGGCTCCCGGCCGGGCAGGGCGGGTGCGATGGTTCCCCCGCGGCTGCAGGGGGCGCTCCGGAGCAAGCTCAGTCTCCTCTCTGTATGTGGGTAATGGCTGCCGCCGTCGGACGGGATGGAAAAGGGGCTTCCTTTACAAACCCCCCCGGGCAGTTGGTCCCAGTACCTCTCCAGATAGCAAAATGAGATGTAGCCGGGACCTCAGAAGCAGCAAGCTGGGATGGCAGGGACAAGTAGATCCCAGAGTATCAAATGCAAGGTATCAGAAACTCCACAGCTGTAGCAGAAGTTGTGGGATGTCCCAGCAGGCACGGGGTGTCTAGTTACAGTGCAGCAAGACGCCCTGAAGCAGCAGCAGAGAACAGCAGGGCTGCGCGGGGAATTGCTCCTCGGTGATAGCTGGCGGCCCCTGGGTCCAGGTTGTGCAGAGGAGGCGGCCCCAGCAGGGAACAGGGTGTACCTGGGTCCTGGCACAACACGCACTGGCTCTGGGCTCCCCAACAGCAGAGAAGCAGAGAAGCAGAGAAGCAGAGAAGCAGAGAAGCAGAGAAGCAGAGAAGCAAGCCAGCAAGCACAGCAACAGTGCCGAAGGAAAAGAAAAAAAAAAAGAAAAAGACAAAACCCACAAAGCTACGAGGCCAGCCAAAAAGCCCACCCGGAAGGAAGGAGCCGCCCCTCAACCCACCCCCCCCCCCCCCCAACTCTCTCTGGAAACCCCAGTCTAGCTCTCACTCATTTCAATACTCCTGACAGTCAGGGAGATGGAGGGGGTGGGAGGAGGGGGGGACAGCAACCACCTTGGACACAAAACAAACAAACAAACCAAAAATGGTATGGGATAAAAAAAACCATCGCAAGACAATAATTTTTCAGGAAAACTCACAATCCACAGAAGTGCTTTTTTCATACTACTATGAAAGAAAATTTCCCTTGACAACATAAAATTTCCCTCAAAAAACTTTTCATTCTGATGCATAATGTAGATAGCTGACCACTATGATAGATTTTCCCTCTCCTTCAATACTTTTGTTCAGAAGACACAAATTTGGCAGCTGCCTCATTACAATGTGATTCTATCACAGTATTGACCTTTGACATGCAGAGTAAACTACTCATCATCATCAGAAAACTGCACTATTACCAGAGGCTCAGTGTCAGGCTCAGCAGCAGCAAGGCCTGTGGAGAAGAAGGGAATTAATTTGCCTTCCTGGCTTCTGCCATCAGCAATGCTGAAAGTGTACAAAGCTCTTGCCTTACAGACATCATAAAAAGAAACCTGCTTGGCTGGGATGTCCAAGAAGATCCCAATCTTTGACAAATTGCCAGTCACGGTCAGACGGGTCCAAGGATTCGTGTAGGCCCAATAATCTTGCCCATCTGCACACGCAATAACCCAGAAGCCATTCTGAGGGCACAGAGTCAAAGTCCCTTTGCGAGTCACAGATTCCCGGGCAATACCCAAGGCCCAGATTCTTCTTCTCCCAACAGACACCTCCCAGTAGTGTTTCCCAGATGTGTATCCTTCCTTTGCCAGCACAAACAGATGGGAATCAAATCTCTTCTCATTGCTGAGCAAGAATGTGATGACACCTGTATCTTTCACTCTCCTCCCATCCGCAGAGATTTCCAATCTGGGATGAGCCGTGTCAGCATCCAGGGTGACATCCCCTGCAATGGTCAGGTCAGGCTATGAGGAGCAGAAAACACAAGCTCAGCTTTTCTGAGCCTTTCCCTTCTGTGCCCTCAGGCCACTCTCATTTGTCCTTCCCCCTTCCACACTCAGGAGCACTCAGCAGCCTCAGGGCACCTCCAGCTTCTCCCTCCCCTCCCACCATGTCCCTTCCTTGGGCTGCTGCCAGAGAGAGTGGCAGCCTGCAGGCACCAAATGCCAGGCACTGCTCCAGTGCTGCTGGGACTGCAGGAGACAGCTCCAAGGAGGCGGCTGTGGGGCTGAACCCCCTCTCCCTCCGTCTCTGCATTGCTGGGGGGGGGGGGGGGGGGGGGCGGGCGGGGGTGGGAATGGCGTGAGGAAAAGGACCAGGAGTTGGCAGCAGCAGGAATTACATTTGGGTGCCAGGAGCTGGAATTAGGTTTGGATTAACTCCTTGGCAAAGTGTGAAGGGGATTTTCAGGATTTAAGTACTTTTTCCTCAATAACAGGAGAGCACCAGTGTGGGATATTGCTTGCACATGGATTAGAGTGGAGGAGTGATCCACTGCCACAAGGATAAGGGAATGTTTCTTGCCTCAGCTTTCCATGCTCATCGGGGGATGGGATGAACTTCTGACAGGACTCGAGCAAGGTGCAATATCATGAACTGAGCTCCTCTAGCTCAGCTCAGATTGAAAGGAGAAGGAGCTGCTCCTGCTGTGGAGCAAGATCAGTTCCAGAGACTTTTCCTGAGAGCCCCAAGAGGCCAAAGCAGGAGTGGGAGGCGGGGCTGCAGTGGCCACTGCAAGCCGGCTGTGCCTGCTCCCCACAGCTGAGAGGGCTCCTGACAAGCACAGGCAAGGCCTTGGGCAGCACATGGCAGTGAAAAAAGTCATCAAACCCCCCTTCCCTGTGCGTGTTCTTCTTCAAACAGCTCTCTGAGGGGGTTGGATGTGTTTTCCAGAGCTGCACTCAGGCTCTTGAGTACTCACTTCCTCATCTCACCTATGCTTACCTCTGTAGGACCGTAGTTCTTGAAGGTCTGTAGGAAAGGAGAGAAGCAGGAAGTAAGTGGATTTGTCAAGGCTTGCTCTGGCAGTGAAACAAAATTGGCCAACTCTCTCCTCTCAGTGACAATGATGCCACTCTCACTCTCCCCTACGCCGACACTGACAGTATGGTCAGGCACAAGGCTCTTAGTGTTGCTGGGGCCCTGACAGTCCAATCAAACAGAATGGGATTGAGGAAATCTCTTACATGTGACACCCAACTATCTCCCCTTCATGACACTCATGCCACCTCCATGCTCCCCTACTCCCCCACCACACACACACACTGTTCTCTTAACCACTTCTACCTACTCTCATTTCACCAGACTCCCAGAGAAAACAGTAAATCAGGTTGTGTGATAGTTTTGTTTTCCAGACATGGAGCACGTGGCTCCACCTTGCTTCCTCTGAGGACGGAGGAGGACTAAAAGGTGCTGTGAGATGAGCTCAGCCCCTCTTTCCTTTTCAGATGGGAAGGAGAGGCCAGAGGAATGGCCAGACCTTAGACTAAAAAGGAGATGGGCTTTCACAGAGAAGGATTTGCCAGGAAGCAAAGGTGACTTTCCTTCACCAGTTACCCCTGGAGACACTTGTCAAACTTATCGGGAGCTCCTGGGCAAAGGGAAGGGGAGCAGGGTTTGCCCAAGGCCTGACCCCCTGCATTTCATCTGGGGCTCTCACACTCCTGTGGTCCTTCCCTCCCTGAAGTGTCCAACTCCCAGGGCTCAGGGGCACGTGGGCTCTGGACAGAGGAGAACAAAGACCCTCGCAGCTCCTCGGATCTGGTTCGGACAGACTGACTGCTGGAGGGCTGGGGAAAGAGCACAGGCACTGTGAGCTTTCCTGAGGGCTTGGCAAAGGCCTGATGGGCAGGATGGAGGGTTGGGATTGTCCCCCCTCCATCTCTCCAAACAGCAGCTGTGGGCTGTGGGAGACAACAATCTTTGTTAAGAGGAAGAGAAGTGGGGAAAGCAAGAGAGACAATAGCAGGACATGCAGGTGGACTCCTTTACTACATATTGGGTCATAGAGAGCCCACACTACACATTCCCTTCAGAGACAAGGTAATGAAGAGGGGCCTTGACCACCTGCAGTCACCACCTCAGTGTTCAGGTGTCTCGACAGGTGGGGACACAAGAGCTACTTGCCAAGAAAATCTGTCCCTCTCCATCCCCTTTGAGGAGCAGTGGACAATAAGCTCACAGGATAATTTGCCTGTAGAGCAGCTTTTGCATTCAGAGAGATGAAGTTCTGCTGGAAAAGGCCTTGCTCACCTAATTCTTTCTCCAAATATGTTCTGAGGAGCTGAAGGTCATATTCTGGGGACCCCAAAGTGGTCTGCATATCTTTTCCCAGAGCTTGGATTTCTTGGGAGAGCTGCTGGAGGTCCTTCAGCTGCAGGGATTCCAAGACCCTTGGGGTATTTTCCTTCACTGTCCTTTCTGTAAGAGAAGACTGGTGTCAGTGGGACAATGGTTTTTCCTCACCTGAGGTGAGGTGTAGTACTAGTAATTGCATGGGACCTTTCTTGTTAGAAAGGACGAAGAAGACGCTGTTCTTCCACTTCCTCCAAATGTGATGGAGAGATGATGGACATTGACCACCTCCAGTTGCCATCTCAGCATCAAAGGTGTTCTACTGGCATGGGACATAAGAGCTGCTCCCAAGGAAGTTCTGCCCCATGCACCCACTTGGAGAAAGCAACGAACTAGCTCACAGGACATTTGTAGAGCAGCTTCTGCCTCCAGAGAGATGAAGGTCTGCTGGGGAATTGGCCTGCTCACCTAGTTTGTTCTTCAGGTCTGCTACGGCAATCTGAAGACCAAGCTGTGAGGACGCCTGCATGTTCTGGAAAGCTCCCTGCAGAGTTTGCATTTGTTGGGAGAGCTGCAGAAGGTCCTTCTGCCACATGGATTCCATGGTCCTTGTATTTGCCTCCACTGTCCTTCCTGTGAAGAAAGAACCCGCTCACTGGGACAGTCTCATTGCTATCTCGAGGGGGAGACCAGCAACCTGCAATCACAATGCCTAAATGATGAGGCTGACAGATGGACTGGGGGCCTCACAGAGCCTGAAATCGGTCAGAATTTACCCGTGAGAATTTTAGAGTGAAATTCTGCAGCTTCAATGAAACCCACAGAGAAAGCCAAGAAGATAATCAATGAGAGTAGATGTTCTGGACACAAGGAGAGGATGTTCTTGTTAGGACATTAAGAGTGTACAAGGAAGAACTTGGCAGATAGTATGTAACAACTATACCTTTGCTTGTATAGCTGATTGTTTTAATGCTTGAATGGTCATTGTTTGTTAGACAGCCTTGTCATTGTTTGCTAAGCAGCCAATCTCAACAGGCCACTGCAATTGTGAAGACGTATAAGAATAGCAGTAGAGAAAATAAAAAATCTTTCTATCTCTCTCGACTTTGGATTACAACACGTGTGTGCTGTTATGTCCTTCTCGACAAAAGCCACACTTAAAGCTCTGAAATAAATTCACTGCCAGAGCATCTTTCCTTAGGGCTCTCCCACTCCCTCCTGAAGGCCTGACCAAGGCCTGCTGGGCAGCACTGAGGGCAGGAATGACCCCACGCCATCTCTCCAGACAGCATCTGTGCACCCTGGGAGACAACGCTCTTTGCCATGGGGAAGGTGTGGCGGCATCCCCCACCTGCCCCTCCAGCCACACTGTGGTCTCAGGAATGTTCACTGGGCCTCAGCCTTGCTCAGTGGCCATGGATTTGGACATGGGCCCTGTGCCTGGCCAGGGGAAGATCCCAGGACACTGGGCAGAGAGTGCCGGCTGGTGCCCTCCCTTGATGCCATAGGATTTAGCTTTCATATTTTTCAGATCCTGTACTGTGTGGTGGCCTGTTAACCCCATGATTCTGTGATGTTCCCCTTGTTCCCTCCCTAGCCTTGGCCACTCCCTCGGTTTCTCCTTATTTGCTTCTGTACCCCAACCCTGCCCAGGGACCGCCCCTGGGCCCCTGACAAAACCATCCCGCACTCAGAGCATGCTGTCTCTCTACCTCTGAACATCACAGGGACAAGATGTGATTAAAGTCATCTCAAACCCTCATGAGAGACCATTCTCTACCTTCTTTACCATCCACTGCATTGTAACGCTGCTAGCTGCTGGAGCCAGATCGCGGGGCTGTCCAAAATGGACTCCGGGATGCAATTAATCGCACGGCCCTAGGAAACCCTCACTGAGCTTTCAGGCCTCAGCAGCCTGCTAGGCAGAGTCCAGTGGTTACAACAGTGCTGCTTTAGTTTGTAACTCTAAAACTCCATAGCCGGTTAGCTACTGTTCTCACACTCGGGTTAGACATAACAAACCCTCTCTGGGCCTGGACTCAAGGACACCTTGTTGTCTCAGGCCCTGAAACATGTAAACCAAGCCTCTGAACAGGAGGAGCAAACTTGGGGTAATTACATCATTACTTGAAATTGTAATTGGAGAATTAACCCTGATAGGCAATAGACCAAACTTATAAGAGTGTGAAAAACCCATGACCTAGAGCCTATCTTGGGTGTATCCCCTCAGAGGGTTTTTTGACTCCCAGGGTGTACCTATTGAAGGCCCTCTTTTGTAAATACCCCCTTTCATTCTCTTAATCTTGTCTAGCCTCTGTTTTCAGGTAGCCAGTCCTAGGTATCACCCTTGGCCCCCACCTCATGCACTGCCCACAGAGATGCCCCCAAGCTGAGTAGGGGAGTACAGGAGAGGCTTATCATGGGCACAGACACTCAGGGTGTGCAGAGCCCAGCCTCACCCAATGTGGCATCAGGAGTGGGGCAGGAGGAGAAGGGCAATGGGGAAAGGGACAGAGACAGGGACAGGTGTTCCAGGGGAAACCTTAACGAATATGAGACAGTGAGAGAACTAAGAGTTCAAACTCTCTTTAAGGACAAGGGAGAGAAGAGGGACCTTGAGCCCCTGCAGAAAACACTTCAGCATGGAGGTGTTCCAGTGGCATGGATGACAAATCTATTACCCATGTAAGGACTGTCCTTCCCCATCCCCTTTGAGGAGCTGTGGAGGATGTGCCTTTGGAGAGATGAAGGCCTGCTGGGGAATGGCCTAGCTTACCTAGTTCATTCTCCAGGTCTGCTCTGATCATCTGAAGGTCACGCTGTGTGGACACCTCCATGTTCTGGATTGCTTCCTGCAGAGTTAGAATTTGTTGGGAGAGCTGCAGAAGGTCCTTCTGCCACATGGATTCCATGGTCCTTGTATTTGCCTCCACTGTCCTTCCTGTGAAGAAAGAACCCTCTCACTGGGACAGTCTCATTGCTGTCTCGAGGGGGAGACCAGCAACCTGCAATCACAATGCCTAAAAGCTCTGAATTAAATTCACTGCTAGAGCATCTTTCCTTAGGGCTCTCCCACTCCCTGTGGACCTCCCTAAAGGCTTGACCAAGGCCTGCTGGGCAGCACTGAGGGCAGCACTGACCCCACTCCCTCTCTCCAGACACCATCTGTGGGCCCTGGGAAACAACGCTCTTTGTCAGGACGAAGGTGTGGTGGGGCATCCCCCACCTGCCCCTCGGACCCCACTGTGGTCTCAGGAATGTTCACTGGGCCTCAGCCTTGGTCAGTAGCCCCTGGGATCAGACATGGGGCCTGTGCTTGGTCAGGGGAAGGTCCCTGGCAGAGAGTGCTGGGTGCTGCCCGTGCCCTCCCCTGTCCCCACCTCACGCGCTGCCCACAGAGATGCCCCCAAGCTGAACAGAGGAGCACACGGCGGGGCTCGTCATGGGCACAGACACACAGGGTGTGCACAGCCCGGCCTCGCCTAAAGTGGCGTCAGGAGTGGGGCAGGAGGAGAAGGGCAATGGGGAAAGGGACAGAGACAGGGACAGGGGTTCCAGGGGAAACCTTGTGGTGATCCATTGCTTTTCCTATTTCACGTGCTCCCCCTATTCCCTGCCCTTAGCCGTGGCCACTCCTTCCGTTTCTCCCTCTTGGTTCCTGTACCCCAACCCCGCCCAGGGACCGCCCCTGGGCCCCTGACAAAACCCCCCGAGCCCAGACCACGAGGTCTCTCTGCCTCTGAGGGTTGCCGGCTCAAGATGTGATTAAAGCCTTCTCACCCTTTCTCATCTCCTCTGTCATCACTGGTTGTAACACTGATAGCTGACCAGAGCAAGGTTGCGGGGCCATCGAAAACGGACTGCGGGATGCGACAAGTCGCATTGCCCTAGGCAACCCCCACTGAGCTCTCAGGGAGCTACAGCCTGCTAAGCAAAATCTAGCAGCTACAACAAAACCTTAATGAATATCAGACAGTGAGAGAACTAAGAGTTCCAGCTCTCTTCAAGGATAAGCGAGGTAAGAGGGACCTTGAGCCCCTGCAGAAAACACTTTAGCAAGGAGGTGTTCCAATGGCATGGATGACTGTGGCAGGGTATAGTCCCCCTCTCCCCACCACAGGTGGCCAGTGCAGATAGGAGAGATAACCCAGGCAGGCAAGGCCCAGCATGAATCATCTCCTGGTACCAAAGGGTCTGCCAGCCTAACCAAGAATCAACATCTTAGTATGGAGAGCAGATGTGGGAAGAGATAAAGGAAAACGAACACTGGTGCCCTAAAGGCCTGCTTTACGCTATAAAAGTAATACAGATTATCACAGAGGCAGAAGCCTTCTACACACACACCCTGAAAGTGTGCAAGACTTCTTCCTGGAGTCTGGACACAGGTTCCATGGTTACTTTTCTGGGAATTGAGGGAAAGGATTTTGATGTGTGCTCCATCACAATTGGATGGTAAGAAACATTGGATCCTATGTTATGTTATTTCTTCGCTAGCTGTAAAATTAATGGTACCTTTAACCCTGCATGTAATACTCGTTGTCTCTTTTTGTCCTTATTCCTGTGTAATAATAGTTTATTTTAGGTCTTATGTCTGTTAGTTTTGTTTCTATTAAATAAATAATTAATTCTATAATAGACCAAATCAGCCGTTACTGAAGAACTTGCAGACGAGAGTGGGTTTTGGGGCACTGGCCATCCCTATGGAGCTACTGCCTGCTGCCAGAGGCCTGGCGAAAAGGAAGGGATTTATCTAAACCCCTCACACCTATTCATAACAATGACAAATCTATTACCCATGTAAGGACTGTCTTTCCCCATCCCCTTTGAGGAGCTGTGGAGGATGTGCTCACAAGAGAGCTTGCCTGTAAAGCAGCTTTTGCCTTTGGAGAGATGAAGGCCTGCTGGGGAATGGCCTAGCTTACCTAGTTCATTCTCCAGGTCTGCTCTGATCATCTGAAGGTCACGCTGTGTGGACACCTCCATGTTCTGGAAAGCTCCCTGCAGAGTTTGCATTTGATGGGAGAGCTGCAGAAGGTCCTTCTGCCACATGGATTCCATGGTCCTTGTATTTGCCTCCACTGTCCTTCCTGTGAAGAAAGAACCCTCTCACTGGGACAGTCTCATTGCTATCTCAAGGGGGAGACAAGCAACCTGCAATCGTAATGCCTCAAAGCTCTGAATTAAATTCACTGCCAGAGCATCTTTCCTTAGGGCTCTCCCATTACCTGTGGACCTCCCTAAAGGCTTGACCAAGGCCTGCTGGGCAGCACTGAGGGCAGCACTGACCCCACTCCATCTCTCCAGACACCATCTGTGGGCCCTGGGAAACAACACTCTTTGTCAGGACGAAGGTGTGGTGGGGCATCCCCCACCTGCCCCTTGGACCCCACTGTGGTCTCAGGAATGTTCACTGGGCCTCAGCCTTGGTCAGTAGCCCCTGGGATCGGACATGGGCCCTGTGCCTGGTCAGGGGAAGGTCCCTGGCAGAGAGTGCTGGGTGCTGCCCGTGCCCTCCCCTGCCCCCCCCCATGCACTGCCCACAGAGATGCCCCCAAGCTGAGCAGGGGAGCATGGGGTGGGGCTTGTCATGGACACTTCAACAAGGTGTTTCAAGTGTCACGGAGCACAAAAGCTGTTTCCCAGTGTAAGGACCGTCCTTCTCCACCCACTTTGAGGAGGTCTGGAGAATGAACTCACAGGACAGTTTGCCTGTAGAGCAGCTCTTTTCTTCAGAGAGATGAAGGCCTCGGGGGGAATGGTCTTGCTTACCTAGTTCATGCTCCAGGTCTGTTCTGATCATCTGAAGGTCACGCTGTGTGGACCCCTCCATGTTTTGGATTGCTTTCTGCAGAGTTAGAATTTGTTGGGAGGCTTCATGGAGGTCCTTCTCCAGCCTGGATTCTAAGGCGCTTTTATTTGCCTCCACTGTCCTTCCTGCAAAGAAAGAACAGTTTCACTGGGACAAAGTCATGGTTTTCTTGAGGGAAAGACCATTGATCCATAATGATGATGCCCAAAAGCTCTGATATAAAGTCCATGTCAAGGCTTTTCTTAGGGCTCTCCCAGTGCCTGTGGGTCTTCCTAATGGCTTGACTAAGGCCTCCTGGGCAGCATGGAGGGCAGGAATGATCTCTGTCTCTCCAGAGGACACATGTGGGCCCTGGGAGACAACATGAGGATGGTGTGGTGCCACACCGCACAAAAACTGTTCCCCATGTAAGAGCTGTCTTTCCCCATCCCTTTTGAGGATCTGTGGAGGACAAGCTCACAGGACAATTTGCCTGTAGAGCAGCCTTTGCCTACAGAGCTATGAAGGCCTGTTGTGGAAATAGTTCTGCTCACCTAGTTTGTTCTCCAGGTCTGTTCTGATCATTTGAAGGTCACGCTGTGTGGAGACCTTCATGTCCTGGAAAGTTTTTTTCAGAGTTTGAATTTGTTGGGAGAGCTGCAGGAGGTCCTTCTGCCAGATGTATGCTATAGTCCCTGTGACATTTGCCTCCACCGTCTTTCCTGTGAAAAAAGACTGGTGTCACTGGGACAATGATTTTTTCTCCCTTGAGGTGAGGTCTTGTCCCACTAATGACACAGAGCTTTCCTCTTAAAAAGTATCAAAAAGATGCTGTTCTTTCACTCCCTTCTAAGACAAGGGAGAGAAGAGGGACCTTGACCATCTCCAGTTGCCACCTCAGCATCAAAGGTGTTCCCCATGACTGGGACATAAGAGCTGCTCCCAAGGAAGTTCTGCCAATTCTGACAAAAGGCAAAGGATTAACTAACAGGTCAGTTTGCCTGTAGAGCAGGATTGACCTTCAGAGAGTTGAAGGCCTGCTGGGGAATGGCCCTGCTCACCTAGTTCATCCTTCAGATCTGTTCTGATCATCTGAAGGTCACGCTGCGTGTACACCTGGGTGTTTTGAAAAGCTTTCTGCAGAGTTTGAACTTGTTGGGACACTTCATGGAGGTCCTTCTTCCACATGGATTCCAGGGCATTTGTAGTATTTGCCTGTATTGTCAATCCTATAAAGAAAGAACAGTGTAATTGGGACACTCTCATTACCTTCTTGAGGGGGAGACCAGTGATCAGATTTAAATTCACTGCCAGAGAGTCTCTTCTTAGGGTTTTTTGAGTATTCTTGATCAAAAAAGCTATTCCCTGTTGTGGTGACCCAGCCCACTGTGGGGCTGGGGCAGCGTGATGCCAATCAATCCCAGCCCTTCCCCTGGATCGAGTTTCCCGAAGAGGCAGACTCAGAGGGTGGGTCGATGGGCGGCTCAGAAGCCTAAGCTGCACCCCTTGGGCAGTGCCCGGGTACAAGCTGCCTCCTCCGGTTCGGGAAAATTCTCGGTTACTCGGTTGTTCACTGGTTCTCTGTTATAACTCCTGCCTCTTGGTTTCCCCCAGTGGTTCTTGTTAAATTGTATCTGACCCCTGGCTTGTAACTCATTGGTTGTTTTCCCCTTTCACTGTGGTTTTCAAATTGCCTATAAAACTGAGGACAAGCCTCGGGGAGGGTCCCATCGCATTCCATCCCTTCCAAGCTTGTTCTGGTTGTGAAACTTCTAACAATAAACCTGTTAGGAGCCAGACCAGAACAGCCTCTCTCTTCCTAATGGTATCAGCTAACGTGAGCTGATACCATCGGCTCCTGCCGTGTTCCCTCTGCAAAGAAGCCAGCTAGCGAGCTCAGCCAGCAGCTCCTTCCTGATGCCGAAGTTCAGCGACACACAGAAGTAACGCAGTTGGACTGTCTCTGACGTGGGGCACGCCAGAGCTCGTTGCAGCGAGCACAAGTACTGCATTAATTCCCCACATAAGGGTTGTCATTCTCCATCCTCTTTGAGGAGCTGTGGAGGACAAGCACACAGGACAGTTTGCCTGTAAAGCAGCTTTTGCCTCTAGAGAGATGAAGGCCTGCTGGCGAATGGCCCTGCTCACCTAGTTCATTCTTCAGGTCTGTTCTGAGGAGCTGAAGATCACGCTGTGTGGACTCCTGCTCATTCTGGAAAGCTTCCTGCAGAGTTAGAATTTTTTGGTAGAGGTGCTGGTGGTCCTTCAGCTGAATAGATTCCAGGGCATCCACTGCTCTTCCTGTGAAAAAAGACTGGTGTCACTGAGATAATGATTTTTCCTCCCCTGAGGGGAGGTCTTGTTCCACTAATGACACGGGGCCTTTCCTCTTAGAAAGGACCAAGAAGACGCTGTTCCTACACTGCCTTCAATGACGAGGGAGAGAAGAGGGACATTGACCACCTCCAGTTGCCATCTCAGCATCAAAGGTGTTCCACTGGCATGGGACATAAGAGCTGCTCCCAAGGAAGCTCTGCACAAGGCATCCACTCCAGGGACTAACTCACAAGTTAGTTTGATTGTGGAGCAGCATTTGCTTCCAAAAAGATAAAGGCCTGCTGGGGAATGGCCCTGCTTATCTGTTTTTTTTCCTTTTGCTTTCTTTCCTTATGCAGGGAGGGCAGAAGAAATTCAGTTCAGTTCCCTCATGTCCTGCCTGTTTCTAATTTATACTCTCCAGCCTTCTCTTTCCTCAGACAATCCTTTCTAATTCAGAGGCCTTGGAAAAGTACTCAGCCCTAAAAAACAGAGATGAGGAGTTCACATTCTGATGGACCTGTGGGCACAATTACGGATCTCTTCCTTGGCTTTCAAATCCTTTTCCACCACGAGTTTTCTCTGGGAAGGAGCCTTGGCCTCTCTTCTGGACCTCTAGTTTTTCATGTGACATGGAGATTTTTTTCTCTTACAGTTTTTACCTGGTGAAAGGAGTCTCAGCAGCACTGTGAGCCCTTCTAAACATGGGCTTGGAGCTCCTGTGCTGCTGCTCAGGAATATTGAAAGGAACCCCATGGCCTCCTCACTGCCCAACAGCCTGGCCATGGGGGAGAGCCCAGGCCATGCAAATTGCCAAGTGTTCCTTAAGGAAAGAACATTCCACTGCCAGCATCCCAGCTGGAAAGATCCTGTGCAGGAGAACAGCTGGCCTTAGAACCCATGGGGGATGGGATCCCACAGAGTCCAGGCTGTCCTGTCTGTGCTGGGAAAAGCCCACTGCCAGGGCAGCTCTGCACCCTGGGAGCCTGGGCTCCTGGGCATCTGCTTGGGGATGGGAAATATAACAAAGGACTTTCTGGAGGCCCTTGAAGTGGGAATGTCTGGAGGGGTGAGATTGTTTGATCTCACTGCCCTAGACCCTCCTGCATCTTCTTCTTGCCTGGTAGGGGTTTTTTTCCAAGTATTGTGGGTATGTCCTGGCACTGATCTGCATGAAAAGGCTTCTCTTTGTGTGAGGGGAGGTCACATAGAACCTCCCCTTGGCCATCTGTCAATAGTCTGACAAGAGGATGAGTCTCATATAAGTGCAGAATCACAGAATCAAACCATCAAACAATGGTTTGGGTTTTACAAGACCTTATAGATCCTCTCTTTCCAACTCCCCTGCCATTTCTTTCCAGACTTCCACTAGACCACATTGCTCCAAGCCCTACCCAACCTGGCCTTGAACCCTTCCAGAGATGAGGCATCCACAGCTTCTACAGCAACCTGTGCCAGGGCCTCACCACCCTCACAGGGAAGATTTCTTCCTCTTATCTAATTTAAATCTACCCTCCTACAGCTTAAAATCCATTCCACCTTGTCCTAGTAATCTGTGACCTTGTAAAATGTGCTTTATTGTAAGCCACCTTTAGCTACTGGAAGGGTGTCAGAGACTGGGTATGTTTAGCGTGGTGAGCCAATGCCTTTGTGTGTGTCTGTATGTGTGTCTGTGTGTGTGTTTGTCTGTGTCTCTGTGTGTCTGTTTCTGTCTGGGTCTGTGTTTCTGTCTGTGTGCCTGTGTGTCTGTCTCTGTCTGTGTCTGTATGTGTGTGTGTGACTGTGTCTCTGTGTTTGTGTGTCTGTGTCCGTGTGTCTGTGTGTGTGTGTGTGTGTGTCTCTGTGTGTGGTCGGTGTGCCTGTGTGTGTCTCTCTGTGTCCATGTGTGTGTCTGTGTATGTGTGCA
Organism: Corvus cornix cornix; assembly: GCF_000738735.6. Classification (NCBI taxonomy): domain Eukaryota; kingdom Metazoa; phylum Chordata; class Aves; order Passeriformes; family Corvidae; genus Corvus; species Corvus cornix. The sequence continues at coordinate 298,186 of NW_024108692.1, forward strand.
TCGGTGTGCCTGTGTCTGTATGTGTGTGTCTGTGTCCGTGTGTTTGTGTGTCTGTGTCCGTGTGTGTGTGTGTCTCTGCGTCTGTGTCTGCATCTGTGTGTCTGTCTGTGCCTCTCTGCGTCCATATGTGCGTTTATATGTCTGTGCGTCTGTGTCCGTGTGTGTGTCTCTGTGTCTGTCTGTGTGTCCGTGTGTGTCTCTTGTCTGTCTGCATCTGTGTATCTCCATGTCGGTGTGCCTGTGTGTGTCTCTCTGTGTGTCCATGTGTGTGTCTGTGTGTGTCTCTGTCTCTCTGTGTGTGCTGGTGTGCCTGTGTGTGTCTCTCTGTGTGTCCCTCTGCCTGTGTCTGGGTGTCTGTCTGTCTGTGTGTCAGTGTTTGTGTCTGTGTGTCCATGTGTGTGTCTATGTGTGTGTCTGTCTCTGGGTGTGGTCAGTGTGCCTGTGTGTGTCTCTCTGTGTATCCATGTGTGTGTCTGTCTGTGTGCGTGTCAATGTGTGTGTCTGTGTGCCCATGTGTGTGCCTGTGTGTGTGTGTGTATCAGTGTGCCTTTTTCTCTCTCTCTGTGTCCATGTGTGTGTCTGTGTGTGTCTCTGTCTCTGTGTGTGTGTCGGTGTGCCTGTGTCTGTCTCTCTGTGTGTCCATGTGTCTATCTGTGTGTGTGTGTCTGTCTGTGCGTCCCTCTGCCCGTGTGTGGGTGTCTGTCTGTGTGTGGTTGGGGGCGGGTCAGTGAGACAGTGCCCCTCCCCATCATTTTGGCTGTCAATCAATTACACATTGGGTGGGGCTGTCCCAATCCAGCCTCTGATTGGCTGAGGTTCCAGAAGTCCCACCTAGAAGGCGGGGCCTACAGGGTGCCAAGGGTTTAAAAGGGATGACCATGCTGTGCCCAGCTGCCGCATCCTGCCAGCTGCTTCAGAGTTGTGATCTGACTCGTGCCGGAACCCTATGATATCTATATCTGTGTTTTTCTATATATTTTCTGTCTTTCTCTCTCTCTTCTCCTAATTCTCTTTTCATGGAACTTTGTGGGTAGCCTAGTATCTTAAGGATTTAAAAGTTTCTGAGTTGCTAAGTTAATGAAGTTAATACCAAATTAATTCTAAGTGATGCTATTATAAGTGCTTTCATGTTGAATTTAGTGTTGTGTTTAATCCTTTTCCCAAAGTTTCCTTAATCTTCTATATTTTTGCAGTAAACTTTTCTGTGATTTTCACATCTTGAGAATATCTGGTGGGGATTCCTCCTTTGCGCTAGCTAGAATAAAGGAACCTTGAGTTTAACCCCTGAATTTAAGTATCCAAGGTGTAACAAAGGGTGTCTAAAGTCTGCCTGGAGCCTTCTCTGCTTCCATTGTTTGTCATAATTACGTTGGACAATGAGCATGGACCATTCTAGATACACCAGGTGGGTGCTCCTGATGCAGCAAAACAGCTGACAACACACCAGTCCTCCAGCCCTGGAAGACATCTAGGACAGATAGAACCCACAGTCATGGACTAAATGGACTCAGCAGATATCTGGGTGGGATGACTATGGAGATGATACCTGTGTTTGTATACTTTCATATCTATCTATCTATAGTAGATGGTATAGACTAACTGCTGGAAAATGTCCTGGTTCAGGCCAGGCCAGGGTTAATTTTTGCAGTGTCTGGGGAAGGGGCATGAGCAGGACCCTAATGTTATTTGTTACAAACTCAGATCACTGGCAGGGAGTAGGGGAAGTGGAAAGGGACACTGTCTCTTCTGGGGAAAAGGGGTTCCTTCTGGTCAAGAAAAAAGGGCAGAGGGGGAAGTCAGCCTGTATTTGTTTGTTGTCATGGGGTCCTTGGTGTGCATTTTGCATATGAATCGCTCTCTCTTTTGTACAATTTTGTTACTAATATTGTTCTTGTTACTGTTTTTTTTTTCTTCTCTCATTGCTGTTTCCAATAAATTGTTCTTATCTAAAACCATGATCTTCATCTTTTGTGCCTCAAATTCTCAACTCCATCCTGCTGCAGCAGGAATGGAGAAGAAATAGGGGAGTGAGAGAACAGTGTGTGGTTAGGGAGAGTCTTAGTGGGAGCAGTGAACTGGGGAGTTCCATTCCTAAACCACAACACAGACACAAGCAGAGATGAGGCTGGAGACACAGAGCTTGAGAGAGGCAAGTGGTCTGAGGTCAGTACAGCTTCTGGGGAAGGGTCAGTCCTGCCTTGCAATCAGCAATGAAGTGCTGGTTTGGGCTCTTGGCCATGACACTCTGCCACAGGTTCTCCAGGCTTGGCAGGGCCCCGCTCCAGCTCCCAGCCAGGAAGGAAAACCACATCCACAAAAGCCCCCAGAAAGGGCTGAGCATGGCTGTGCCCTCGGACACCACAGAGCTGGAACAGCTGGCACTGGACTGGGGAAACAGGACCTGTCCCCAGCCATGGCTGCAGAGGCAGAGATCTCTGGAGAGGCCCTTGCCAAGGTGGGAGGCACCACTGGCACTTCAGGGAAAAAGGTCCAGCTGTGATGAACGAGCTCCACTGGAGGCTTGGGGGAGGATGAGACCAATGGAGGCAGAGGAAGGGACCCTTCTAATTCCCCCCAGGAAAAGTCCCCCAATCCCATCCTCCTTCCTCCTCTTGCCTGTAGATACCATGGTCCACCCAAGCCCTCACCTGCATGTGGAGGCATTGCCCTTCTGTCTCTGGGTGACAGACGGTAAACTTCTACCTGCAAGAGAACTCAGCATTTCAGCTGAGTGGAAGCTAATGCATCTGTGTGCCAGAAGCAGACTCTACATGGTATTTCATCCTATTTGTCAGAGAGTAGTCTTATAAGAGGCTAAGAAATTACATCCTGCAGCCTTGCTTCTGAAAACATGAGGTCCTGTGAACCAAGAGCCCTTACCTCGAAATACAAGAACAGCACCAGCAGCCAATGTGAGAAGGAATAAAGGGAGTTGTATCCAGGAAGCAGAGACCCACTGAGATGCGCCTGGAAAAACAGAACCTTTGAAAAAAATTATCTGAGTGTCATCTGGCAATGTTCAATCTTACCCCCAAACTTAAGCACCTGTCCAAAGAGTTTCTGTGGAAATAAATGCAGAAAATAGTCCCAGTTCTTCACGGGTGGGCAGAGCCTGCCTTCCCTCGGGATGTGCACAGCCTGTGGGGCAGGAGGGACCCTGCTCATTTCTCACTGCAGCCTGTCCTGCCTGCAGTGTGCCGTGATGCTCTAGGATGGGTCTGTCTGGACTGGAGAGCTGTTGCCTTCCCTGGCACTGGGAAGGGCATCACAGGGCTCCTGTGACCATGAGCCTCCAGCAAAGACTTCTCAGGATGATGGGACTCACCTGAGAGGAGCACAGTAGTTTCCTTCTCCACCTGCAGCAGGGGGTTCAGGATTTGACAGGTGACTTTTCCCACTTGCTCTCCTGTAACTGTGACTCGACTCCATACACTGAAGAGTTTCTCACTGTCCTGGTGTATTTCAGTGTCCACAGAGAGCCCCTGTCCATCCTCAGTAACCCACTGGACAGTAGGTTTGGGGAGCCATCCCTGTGATCTGCAGCCAAGCTCGAGTCCTTGCCCTTGGGGCCCTGAATTTCAAATGAACACTTCCCCAGTACCTTAAAGGCAAGAGAGTTTGTTAGTGGGAGAAGTTGGCATGAAAGCAGCTCTTCCTTGGATTCACAGCTCTTGCTTAACCCAGAGTTTTCTGCCAGTTTCTGTCAGTCCTTCACACATCCTTTCCAATGGTCTTTCTGTCATCCCACACTCCATCTGCCATAAATGCCAGATTTCCTTTGGCTGAGAAAGAGCTACAGTTTGGGATGGGTTTGTGTCTAAGCTCACCACTATTTCATGGAGCCAGCAGGGAGAAGGTGTGTGGTTTGTATTCTTCTTTCGGAATGACTCTGTGGGAGCCCCATCCAAGTTTGAGGATTGGTAAAGCAGGACACAGAGCACTAAAGCCCGGTCATCTTTTTCCCGGGCACCTCCCCAGTCCATGCCAGCACTACAGGTGGGCAGAGATGGTCACTGAGAGGGACTGCGCCAAAGCTTCATCAGTGTGATGATGTGGGAGGCACCACACACATTGCTGAGTCACGCTCCTGGTCAAAGCTGGATTTTACAGGAATTTGTCCAGTGCAATAGTAGGAAATGGGCATTGTCTTGAAGCTTTTTCTCTCTCCTGTCCCAAAAGCATCTCTAATCCCCTTTGGATGAGAAAATTTAGATTCGATGTTAGGAAGAAATTCTTGACTAAGAGTGAGGCGCTGGCACAGTTTGCCCAGAGAAGCTGTGGATGTCCCATCCCTGAAAGTGTTCAAGGCCAGGTTGGACAGCACTTGGAATAATCTGCTCTAGTGGAAGGTGTTCCTGCCCATGGCTGGGAAGTTCAAATGAGAAATTCTTTTAAGTCCCTTCCAACTCACACTATCGTGTGATTCTAAGATTCCCTGATTCTGTCATTCCATGCTCTTTTTGATCAGTGAATCCAGGCTGACCAGCTCCACCTGGCTTTATCAATACCTGCACACAAACGGTGCCCACTGTCCAGCTGGGGGGAACTGGCAGCCCAGATCATCTCCTTAGCCCAAATGCGAAGTCACAACAGGGAGGGGCCCATTTCCCTCAGTCCCACAGCCAGGGATGCTGAGCACTTGGAGGTCTCTCAGGTGGGCTCACACCTCCCCAGCAGGGATTATTGCAGCTCGCCAGCCCCACGCGGGTCAGAACAGGGATCAGGCTGGGCATGGAGCTTGCAGAGCATCTTGACAGGTGGCCCAAGGGCTGCTGGGAGTGGGGAGGAGATGTGTTGGGTCATATGAGGCAGCATCAGCTGGGGGACAGTGACCTTTCAGAGAGCTCTTTTCCCTCTGTAAGAGCATCCCCCCTTCCCCACCCAGCCCAGAAAGTCTCCAACCTGCAATGCTGAGCTTGGTGGATGTATCAGTGCTCCAGTCCCTGGATATCACAGTGCAACTGTACATTCCTTCATCTGCTGGCTGGACGTTCTTCAGTGTCAGGGACACGTTCCCAGTGGCAAATCCATCTCCTGGCACTGATGTCCGCCTGAGGTATTTCTGCATTGGTTCATCCCCAAACTGCCCATGTGTGTAGATGTCCTCTATATATAGATAGCCGCAAACTGGAATCCCCCAGAAAGGAGCAGAACAGCTCCTGGAAAGCGTTACCTGAGACAGGGATGGCCAGAAGCAGGGCCAGAGCCAACAGGAGCCATCTCCTCTGCTCCATCCCTGCAGTCCCCTGGGTGGGATGATCCCGCAGCGACCTGGAACAGGCACAGAAGGGAAGTGAGCAAAGAAGGGGAATCCTGTCCCAAAGCCCTGTTTTCTCTCTCACCTGGCACCTGGCACCTGGCACCAGCTGCAACTTCTCAAAGTGCCAAGTGCTCAAAGAGTTGAGTTCAGACATCAAGAAAACTTGTGCCTTTCCAGAGATCTTAGTTACCCCTGCAGCTTCTGGGAATTTCAGTCTAATATGCTGTCTTGGTTTGAGACAAATTGGAGGAAATGTCCAAAATGAACATATCCTCTAATAGAAGGCAGATTTCAGCAGCCCCTCCCCAACCAGGTTCGGAAAGAAATTCCTCGGAGGAAAGTGAAAAAAACCCTATTTACTTAAAAAGCAAAATCCATGCAGGCATGGAAAAAAGAATTAATAATGCTAAATAATAAAACTTCTCACTGTGGAGAAGACCTGGAAAGATTTCAAAGCCTTTTCTTTGGGTGTGGCTCTGCCCTCTCCGGAGCTGGGATTCTGCGTGGGCCCCTCTGGGCTGCAGTGTAGGACATCCCAGTGATGTTCTGGTGTTGCTGAACAGTCCAGAAGAGAAGAAGCCGAAGTCCCAGGAAAACCTTTTTCCTCAGCTAATGAATGAGAAGCTAGCTAAAAAGCAATGCTGTGTAACTCTCTTCCCTGCTGCAGAAGCTGAGAGCTGAGGAGAAGAGCCGGCGAGTTGTCTGTGTTTTTGAACACAGCCGCTGAAGGAATTCCACTGCCTTCCCCCCGCCTCTCAAGTCTGCCTTACAGGCACAGAAAGGCACAGGATTCACGTCTGTGCATAGAGCAGGCAACAGGGGGATACAGCATCATAAAGTCACTCCAAGACATATGCTCCCAGGAAGCTATGACAGGGGATGCAAGAGAAAATTCAACCCAGTCCTCACTTCCTGCTGTGAAATTTAAGGGGCACAGTAGCTTAAATCTTTGGTTTGGAATCAAAGAATCACAGAATCTTTAGGTTGGAAAAGACCTCTGAGATCATCAAGTCCAACCTTTAATTGAAGACCACTTTGACAACTAGACCATGGCACTTAGCGCCACATTCAGTCTTTTCTTGAACACTTCGAGGATGTTGACTCCATCACCTCCCTGGGTAGCCTGTTCCAATGCCTGACCAGCCTTTCAGTGAAGAAATTCTTCCTGACATCCAACCCGAACCTCCCTGGCACAACTTAAGGCTTGAATTTCCTCTTGACCTTTTGCTAGTTTTCTTGCAGAAGAAACCAACCCCCAGCTTGCTACAATTTCCTTTTTGGTAGTTATAGAGAGTGATAAGGTCACCCCTTCTCCAGGTGTGTTGACTTTGTGTGGGTGGGTTTTGGTAGCAGGGGGGTTACAGGGGGTGCCTTCTGTGAGAAGCTTCCAGAAGCTTCTTCCCCCAAGTCCAACAGAACCAATGCCAGCTGGCTCCAGGACAGGCCCACCGCTGCCTAAGGCTGAGCTCTGAACAGATTGTGGTGATGCCTCTGTGATAACATATTTAAGAAGGAAAAGAAAGTTTTGTGCAGATGTAATTGAGGCCAGAGAAGAGTGGGCTGAAAGTATGTGAGAACAGCTCTGCAGACAGCCAGGTAGTGCAAAAAGATGGGCAGGAGGTGCTCCAGGCACTGGAGCAGGAATTCCCCTGAGATTCCATGGGGAAGCTCATGGTGAGGCAGCTGTGCCCCTGCAGCCCGTGGAGGGCATAGGGTGCAGAGATCCACCTTCAACCCTTGGAAGAGCCTCACAGTAGAGCAGATGGATGCCCAAGAGAGGCTGTGACCCCTTGGGAAGCCCGTGCTGGAGCAGGGTCCTGGTAGGACTTGTGACCCTGTGGGTGACCCATGCTGGAGCAGACTGTACCTGAAGAACTGACCCCATGGAAGAGTGACCCACATTGCAACAGTTCACGGAGAACTGTTGCCTGTGGGAAGGACACACACTGGAGAAGTCTGTGGAAAAGTGTCTGCCATGGGAGGGAGCAGAGGAAGGATTCTGACTCCACACTGGAGCAGAGGAAGGATTCTGACTCCTCTCCCTGAGCAGAGTCAAGAACAAGGTGTGATGAATTGACCATAACTTCCATTCCCCATCTCCATGTGCCACTGTGGGGAGGAGGTAGAGCTGGGAAGGAGGGAAGGGTGGGGGGAAGGTGTTTTTAAGATTAATTTTACTTCTCATTGCCCTGCCCTGCTTTATTTAGTAATAAATCCTATTAATATCCCCGAGTCTGTTTTGTCTTGACAGTATTTGGTGAGTGATATCTCCTGGTCAGTAACTCCTGAATCTTTCACTATATTTTCTTTCCCCTGTCCAGCTGAGAAGGGCAGTGATAGAGCAGCTTTGGTGGGTATATGGCATCCAGCCAACACACTACACTAGGTTAAAGAACCACAATGCTCTCAGCCACTCCTCATTGGACATGTGCTCCAGACCCCTCACTAGATTCACTGCCCTTCTCTCTGGACTCGCTCCAGCACCTCAATGTCCTGCTGAATTGATGGGCCTAGAACTTGACACAGCACTCGAGGTGTGGCCTCACTAGTGCCAACTACAGTGGGAAAATCTCTACCCTAGTCCTGCTGCCATGCTATTCCTTATACAAACCAGGATGACATTGGTCTTCTTGCCTACCTGGGCCACGTTCAGACACTGTTGACCAGTACTCTGAGGTCCTTATCTGCTTGGCCACTTTCCACTCTGCCCCCAGCCAGGGCTGCAGGGAGTTGTTGAGGCCAAATTGTATGACCCAGCTCTTGGTCTTGTTGAACCTCATGCTGTTGGTCCATTGATCCAGCCTGTCTAGATCCCTCTGCAGAGCCTTCCCACCCTCCAGCGGATCAATGCTCCCACCCAACTTGGTGTCATCTACAAATTTACTGAGGGTACATTCAATCTCCTCATCAGATCATCAATAAAGATATTAAACATGACTGATCCCTGGGGGAAGCCACTGGTGACCAGACAACAGCTGCGTGCAGCACCATTCCCACCACTGTCTGGGCCCAGCCTGCAGTCAGCTCTTAACCCAGTGAAGGTGCACCTGTCCAAGCTGTGGGCTGCAGCTTCTCCAGGAAAGACTGTGGAAGACTGTTGAAGGCTTTGCTGAAGTCCAGGTAGACACATCCACAGCCTTTCCTCATGCACCAGATGGGTCACCTGGTCATAAAAGGAGATCAGTTTGGTCAAGCAGGACCTGCCCTTCCTAAGCCCAGGCTGGCTGGGCCTGATTCTCTGGTTGTCTTGTATGTGCTGTGTGATCACTGTTAGTATTATCTGCCTTGCAGGTAATACTAACAAGGCTAGTATTATAACCTTGCCAAGCACTGAGGTCAGGCTGACAGGCCTGGAGTTTTCTGGAACCTCCTCAGCCCCTCTTGAGGATGGGCATCACACTGGCACCTCCAGTCATCTGGGACCTCCCCTGTGAGCCAGAACTGATGATAAATGATGCAGAATAGCTTGGTAAGCTCTTCCACCAGCTCCCTCACCACCCTCAGGTGAATCCCGTATGATCACATAGATTTGTGGGAGTCTAAGTGGCTCAATAGGTCACTAACTATTTCCCCCTGGGTTACAGGCAGTCCATTCTGCTCCCCATTCCTGTCTATCAGTTCAGGTTTGTGCTGAGGGTAAGAGGTCTTACTGTTAAAGAATGAGGCAGAAAAGGCATTGGGAACCTCAGCCTTTTCTTCATTGTTGGTGATACTATTTCCCCTACATCCAATAAAGAATGGAGATTTTCCTTGGTCCTCCTTTTGTTGTTGATATATTTATAAAAACACTTTTTACTGTCTTTTAGAAGCAGTGGCCACTTTGAGTTCTGACTGAGCTTTTGTCTTTCTAATTTTCTTTTTACATGACTTAATGACATGCTTGTATTCTTCCTGAGGTGCCTGCCCCTTTTTCTAAAGGTCATACACCATCTTTTTTATCTTGACTTCTTGCAAAAGCTCCCCATTCAGCCAGATCTGTCTCCTTCAGCACATAGGGACAGTTTGCTCCTACACCTTCAAGATTTCTTCCTTAAAATATGTCCAGCCTTTCTGGAAGGCTGGGTTACAAGAGTCTCTCTGTCCATGCACTGAAATGGGATGAAAAGGAGGAAGAAAAGTTTATCCCCTCCCAAGCCTACATTTGGAGAAAGGGCAATCCATGGCACTTGCTATCCCAAAGTTACCACTCTCTGGAAAAAATTAGGCTGCAGAGTGACAGTGCATCAGCTCCAGAACAAACCCGAAATCATTTAGGGAGCTGCACCAGGGTCAGTTTTGCTGCACTGCACTAAAGATCCTGCCCTTCTCTGGCTCTGGCTCTCTCCGTGCATTTTCACATTTCCAGGATGTTCCTGACCTCAGTCCCCATAGCAACACTTTTGGTGTGATATCTTTATTAGTTTATTAATGTTTAACATTCCATGTTTAATGAGCAGTAAAGAAGCTGGGGCATCCTGATGACTTCCAAGCAGGAGTCAATCACCCTTCACTGCAGTGTCTGGAAGAGAAGATGACCTACAGGCCTCACAGCTACATCTGATGTGACTAAATTGGATGCTGTTAGAACAGGCATGGTGGTGGATCAAGGCAGACAGATAAAGAGCAGTGACAGGGCAAGTGTTGAATTCACATGGTTTTAATAACAAATTCTCCCTCTTCACTTCCCAAGGAGAGACAGGGACTCCCAGAGATATTTCTTCAAATTCATCATAGATCACTAAGATGGGGGTTCATGTCTCTGATCTCCATAGCACAGGCTCTTAGCTGGTTGCTCTGAGCTCTATTTATGGTGCATGGAGGTAAATGAGCACTGTGAGTTCTCTGTTCTGGTTTCAGCTGGGATAGAGGTGTTTTGTTCCCAAGTAGCTGGTCCAGGGCTGTGTTTTGGATTCAAGATGAGAACAATGTTGATAAGGTTGTTGCTCCATTGTGTTCACCCCAGGTCAAGGATTTTTCAATGTCTTTTCCTCTGCCAGCAAGCAGGTGCATAAGAAGTGAGGAAGAAGTACAGACAAGACAGCTGACCCAAACTGACCAGGGGAATATTCCAGACCACAGAACACCATGCCTTTTATGTCAACTGTGGGAAGTTGGCTGGAAGGGGGCTGATCAGTGCTCGAGTACAGGCTGGGCATCAGTCTGTGGCTGGCAAGCAATTACATTGGACATCACTTGGGTTTTTTTCCTCTCTCTCTCTTTCTCTCTCTCCCTCTCTCCTTTTCAACACAATTCATCTTTTTGTTATTGCCATTGTTTATTTTACTTTGCTTCAAGCTCTTCTTATCTCAGCCAACAAGGTTTAGCTTTCCAAGGGGCTCTAGGGCACCAGGGAGTGAATGAGCACCTGTGTGGTACTTCTTGGCCATCTGGTGTTAAATCACCATCAAGTCTCACATCATTCATGAAGCCAAGGGTCTTGGGCTGAGATGGCCACAGCCACCAACCACATGTCCATAAACCACACAGACAGCTCAGGGCACTGAATATGAAACTGGCACAAAATTTTAGTAACTGTCATGTCAAATTCTGCTCTTTCTACTGCACAGGGGTTTTCATGGGCTTGGACACACACTAAGTTCATGATTTGCAGACAGTTATCACATGAGGCCATATGGAATTTTGTTGGAGGCATTAGTTTGGAGATCTAATATGGGAAAGAGTTTTATCTTGATTAGAGATATGGGGGCTGCTCCTCAGTCACTCAAAAAGAGGTCTCAGGGGCTGTTTTGGATATTATTAGAGTTGTGATACTAGACCAGGTATTTGGGGAGGGGCAGATGTGACACAGGACTTGTAGATACCTGTTCCCCTCTGGATCAGCTGCTGGAGGCTTAGAAATGGAAAATGTCACAAGACAGGAACATCTGACTCAGGAACTCCAGCCAGAACATGCTGAGATCTTACACACCTTGTTTAGCAACACTGAAACTTCTCAGAAATATCATGGTCTTTTTACATCCAGCTTTTACAAAATTCTCCTGTCATCCAAGGAAGGCCCAAAAGATCTCTCACTGCCTGACAAGTCATTAGTTCCTTTGAAGGACAAAACCACATTCCCAAACAAGTTGAATGCTTTTCCAAAGAAGATATGGAACCACAGAATCAACGAGGTTGGAGAAGACCTTTAAGATCATTGACTCCAACCTTTGATCCAACGCCACCTTGTCAACTAGACCATGGCACCAAGTGCCACATCCAGTCTTTTCTTAAACACCTCCAGGGACAGTGACTCCACCACCTCCATGGGCAGCTCATTCCAATGCCCAATCACCCTTTCTGAGAAAAACTTTTTCCTAACGTCCAACCTAAATCTCCCCTGGTGCAGCTTAAGACTGTGTCTTCTTGCCCTACTGCTGGTTGCCTGGGAGAAGAGACCGACCCTCACCTGACTACAGGTAGTTGTAGAGTGTGATGAGGTCTCCCCTGAGCCTCCTCTTCTCCAAGCTAAGCAACCCCAGCCCCCTTAGCTGCTTCTCACAGGACTTGTGTTTCAGACCCTTCACCAGCCTTGTTGCCCTTCTCTGGATGTGCTGGAACATCTCAACATTCTTCCCAAATTGAGGGGCCCAGAACTGGACACAGCACTCATGGTGCGGCCTCACCAGTGCCAAGTAGAGGGCAAGAATCACTTCCCTGGTCCTGCTGGCCACAGTGTTCCTGATCCAAGTCAGGATGCCACTGGCCTTTTTGGCCACCTGGGCACATCGCTGGCTCATGTTCAGTCAGATGTCAACCAGTACCTCCAGGTCCCTTTCTGCCTGGCTGCTGTCAGCCACTCTGTCCCCAGCCTGTAGTGCTGCAGGGGCTGTCGTGGCCAAAGTGCAGGACCTGCCACTTGGTCTTCTTGAATCTCATTATCTTTTGATTTGGCCCATCTATCCAGCCTGTCCACATCCCTTTGCAGAGCCCTCTTACCCTCCAACAGATCAATGCTTCCACCCATCTTGGTGTCATCTGCATATTTGCTAATGGTAGACTCGATCCCCTTACACAGATCATGAATGAAGATATTAAACAGGACTGGCCCCAACACTGACTGCTGGGGGACACCATCAGTGACTGGCCACCAACTGGATGCAGCACCATCCCCGTCACTCTCTGGGCCCAGCCACTAGCCAGTTCTTAACCCAGCAAAGATGCATCTGTCCAAGCCATGGGTTGCAGCTTTTCCAGGAGAATGCTATGGGAGATGATGTCAAAGGCTTTGCTGAAGTCCAGGTAGACACATCCACAGCCTTTCCCACGTCCACCAGGCTGGCCACTTCTTAATAAAAGGAGATCAGGTTGGTCAGGCAAGACCTGCCCCTCCTAAACCCATGCTGGCTGGGTCTGATCCCCCAGTCACCCTTATAGGTGCTGTGTGATGGCACTCAGGGTGATCTGTTATAGAACATATAACACCTATAACCTTCCTGCCACTGAGGTCAGGCTGACAGGCCTGGAGTTTCGCAGATCCTCCTTCCAGCCCTTCTAATGGATGAGTACCACATTGCCACCTCCAGTCTTCTGGGGCCTACCCAGTGAGCCAAGACTGATGATAAATGATGTAGAGCGGCTTCATGAGCTCTTCTGCCAGCTCCCTCATCACCCTAGGATGGATTCCATCTGGTCCCATAGACTTGTGAGCATCTAAGTGGCTCAGGAGGTCTCTAACTACTTCCTCCTACATTACAGAGGGGCTATTCAGCTCCCCATCCCCATCTATTAGCTCGCGGCTAGTTGTCCTGAGGACACTCTGTCTTATTGTTGAAAATTGAGGCAAAGAAGGTGTGAAGTACCTCAGCCTTTTCCTCCTCTCTGGTAACTATATTCCCCCCTAAGTCCAATAAAGAATGGAAGTTTTCCTTGCTCCTCCTTTTGCTAGGAAAGTATATAGGGAAATGCTTTTTATTGTCTGTTGGAGAGGATGAAAGTTCAGTAAGAAAATTTCACAGATATGTAGGCTTGGCAGAAAGATCTCTGAATGTAGAAACTGGGGATGAGGTAGAAATGAAAGCAAGTTTTGATATAGAGTAAAAGATGTTTTGCTGAAACACTGACCACTGAATAACTGAGAAGGCAAAGGTTGGAGATGAGATGGAAGGAGATTTTTATGATTAGGACAAAGGTATGTGACTACAAACAAACACATGTTTTTCACCAAGTAAATAAGTCTCAAGAAGAGCATAAGTAAATAGAAAACATGTCTTTACCAAAAAGAGAGATATGGCAGGCAAACAAGAAATGTTGATGTAGCAACAAGAAGAGAGGTCTGAGAATTTCCCATTGTAAGCTTAAACTGTAACTTACTTACTCTTGAGATTGGATAATAATGACTAAAATATGGTGATGGTAGTAGCTATGATAGGCTATAGGCAAATGTAAAGGTATTGGGTATGGTGCTTATTGGTTGTTATGTGTTAAGATACTCTGCAAATAAAAGTATCTAATGCTTTGTAACTTGAACAGAAAGTGGCTTCAGGTATGCCCACAGCTGGAGCTGGCAGCTGTAGGGCTGGCTCTGGATACCCGCTCCCTGAAATGCTGTAACTTCGCCTATGCAATAAACAGCTTTCAAGAGAGCCACCTGAAGTCCAGACATCCTTCGTGAAACTTTCTCCTATAATTGTTCTTTACAGAAGCAGCCAGATTAAATTCCAATTGAGCTTTAGCCTCTCTAATTTTCTTCCTGCATAACCTAACAACATCCTTAAACACTTCCTGAGTTACCTGCCCCTCTTTCCAAAGATGATACGCCTTTTTTTCCCCCTTAGTTCCTTCAAAATCTCCCTGCCCATCCAGGTCGGTCGTCTTCCACACCAGCTCATCTTTCAGCATATAGGGACAGGATGCTCCTGTGTCATCAAGATTTCTTTCTTGAAGTATGTTCATCTTTCCTGGATGCTCTTTTTAAGGGCTGTTTCCCAAGATGCTCTACAAATCAGTCTCTTGAATAGGCTGAAGTCCACTCTCTGGAAGTCCAGAGTGGAAGTTTTGTTGATGCCTCTCCTTGTTTCACTGAATGTTGAGAATTCTATTATTTCATGGTCACTGTACCCCAGACAGCCTCGGACCACCACATCTCCCACCAGCCCTTCTCTGTTTGTAAACAGCAGGTCTGGGAGGGACTCACCCCTGGTAGGCTCACTCACCAGCTGTGACAAGAAGTTCTCCTCCTAAGAACCTCCTAGAATGCCTCTTCTCTGCTGTGTTGAGTTCCCAGCAGATATCTGTCAAGTTAAAGTCTCTCACAAGAACAAGGGCTGGTGATCTTGAAACATCCTCCAGCTGCTTATAGAATAACACATCCACCTCTTCATCCTGGTTGGGTGGTCTGTAACAGACTCCCACCAGGATGTTGGCCTTGTTGGCCTTTCTCCTGATTCTTACCCATAGGCACTCGACCTTATCACCATTAGTCTCAATTACCATGGCTTTGAGAGCCTCCCAAATATAGAGAGGCACTCCTCCACCTTTTCTCCCTCTCCTGTCTCTTCTGAAGTGCTTGTAGCCATCCATTGCAGCACTCCAGTCACATAAATTATCTCACCACATTTCCATGATGGCAACTACATCACAGCTTTGCTTCTGTACCATGGCTTCCAGCTCCTCTTGTTTGTTACCCGTGCTGCGTGCATTAGTGTACATGAACTTCAGCTGGGCTGCTGACTTCACCTGACTCTGGTTTATCATGCTTAGGTTCATCTCTGGACAGCCTGGTTTCATCCCTATAGGAGAAAGTTTCACGAAGGATGTCTGGACTTCAGGCAGCTCTCTTGAAAGCTGTTTATTGCATAGGCGAAGTTACAGCAGTTCAGGGAGTGGGTATCCAGAGCCAGCCCTACAGCTGCCAGCTCCAGCTGTGGGCATACCTGAAGTCCCCTTCTGTTCAAGTTACAAAGCATTTTATACTTTTCTTTGCAGAGTATCTTAACACATAACAACCAATAAGCACCATACACAATACCTTTACATTTGCCTATAGCCTATCATAACTACTACCATCACCATATTTTAGTCATTATTATCCAATCTCAAGAGTAAGTAAGTTACAATTTAAGCTTACAGTGGAAAATTCTCAGACCTCTCTTCTTGTTGCTACATCAACATTTCTTGTTTGCCTGCCATATCTCTCTTTTTGGTAAAGACATGTTTTCTATTTACTTATGCTCTTCTTGAGACTTATTTACTTGGTGAAAAACATGTGTTTGTTTGTAGTCACATACCTTTGTCCTAATCATAAAAATCTCCTTCCATCTCATCTCCAACCTTTGCCTTCTCAGTTATTCAGTGGTCAGTGTTTCAGCAAAACATCTTTTACTCTATATCAAAACTTGCTTCCATTTCTATCTCATCCTCAGTTTCTACATTCAGAGATCTTTCTGCCAAGCCTACATATCTGTGAAACTTTCTTACCAAACTTTCATCCTCTCCAACACATCCCCTTACCCCTTTAAACCTAGTTTAAAGCCCTCTCAACCAGCCCTGCCATGAGAACACAGGTCTAAAAAACTCAACACAACAAAAAACACACAGAGGCGGAGTTTCTCCATCCCTCAAAACTTCATGTTCAGCACTGCTAAACAGACACACGGGGACACAGTTTAACTGAGGACAAGAATCAGTGTTAGACCAGAAGGGGAGAAAATTGAGTGAGGATGACATTGACTCTGCACCACCTGTGAGATCTGCAAAGACCCCTGAACACGGTGGAATTATGAGATGAATTATTTAATGGGTAAACAAAGACAATGCTGTGATGACCTGAGGTTTGCTGCTTATGAACTGACAACCTCAATCACTTAAGGTACTTAAGGTACTAACTGAGAAATTTTAAGCTTGTTAACATTTCTGTATGAGCAACTGACCCCTGGGTGCTCTGGGAGTTATCATCATCCTGAGCTACCATAAAATCAAGGCAGTTTCACACTGTTGCAGCTTGCAACAGGAAAGAGTTCCAAGTGGCCAGACTTGGAACCAGCCTTGCTCCTCAGAAGGAAGTTCCAGCATTATCATCAGCCCTACTTTGCCTCAAGGCCCTGCCCCAAGGGCGTCCCTGGGCCCAACAGCCCTTTCCAGAGGGGGAATTCCGCCCTTCTCTCCTGCTCTGCCACCTCCCCCTGGACAGCATCAGAACGATCCTTGGGAAACAAACACCAGACCCAGAGGGCCAGTCCATATCTCAACTTTTCCCCCAAATGACCATTCCCCATAATGTTTAGTTCATCTCTGAGACCTTCTGGGAACAGCTGTGCTGCTGATGACCCCAGTTCTTGCCACCTTTGCCTGAGGACACCTCGGGGTCGCTGGGCCCTGGGTATACAGCTGGGGTGAAGGGAAGAGAGTGGCTCCTTTCCACCCCGACAGCAGCAGCACATTCACCACTTGTTCAGGAGAGAAAGAAACAACAGAGAGCTGCTTACCTGCCTCGGTCAGCAAAGATGAGCACTGATATGGGACTGGTATTTTCTTGCCAGAGAAATTTCCAGCTGCAGAAGGGAAGGAAAATGAACAGAAGAATCAGATCCTGAAGTTCAAATATGGTGTTTCTTTGCCTAAAAGTCACTTTGCTTCCTGAAGGTCACATCTCATCTGCTATATGAGGGCTCTGTGTTGGTGATGTAGGCAATTAAGTGCAAATGGAGCTTCGATGTCAATGAGAGGTTTAAGACAAGCAGAGATCCTACTCAACACCCACAAAATGTGCCCTGTTTTAGAATTAGAGCTAGATTTTACCTGTTGTCAGGTAAGAATGATCTCCACGTCTTCAATCTATAGATGAAATGTGAACTTTGATCAGCTCTTTAAGGAAATAACTTTCAAGAACGAAACCGAAATGAAGAATTAAACACTGGAGGATTAACTCAGGGTGTGGCTCTGTTTGAAGATCAAGGATCATTATTCTGTTAGACTGATGTTTTTGTTGACAGGTTACCTAGGGAATGAAGGTGGGGTTTTCCTGGAACTTACAGTCACCCTTTAGAGAAATCAACTTGAAATGGGAGAAATTCTGTTTTTCTAGAGGATGACATCTGAAGTACTCTTGGATTCCCATTCAACTTGCCCCTTAGTGTCACTTTTCTCAGCTGTTTCTTCCTTCAAAGACTGTGTCAGAAGTATTTCTCATTGCCCTAGAAATTATTTGATATTGGGAAAGTCTTCTCTAACTAAATTGATATCCTATGATAAGTCACCTGCCTCATGATAGAAAGGTGCTGGATGAAGCTTTCCTGGGTTATAGTGATAGTGACCCTGACATCAGCCTTCTGGACAAGGTGCCCAGCTGTGAGACAAACTGGTATATGGTACCCTAAGTGAAGAACTGCCTGATTGCCAGGGCTCCAGGGTTGTAGAAAATACAGCTACCTCTGTCTGTTGGACAGTCACCAGCTGAGTTCCTGCAGGCTCAGTCCTAGAGTATGTCTGTTCCTTGTGTTTATCAGTGATTTGGGTGCAGGAATTGAATGTATCATTAGCAAGTTTGCTGATGATGCCAAACTGGAGATGCTGCTGAGTTTCTTGAGGGGCAGGAGGCTTTGCAGAGGGGTCTGGATGGATTTGAGTGTTTGGCAATTGTCAAAGGCATAAGATTCAACAAGAACAAGTGTTGACATCTGCGCTTAGGGCAGAGTAATGCCAGAGGAAAATACAGACTGGGAGAGGAGTGGCTACAGAGCAGCCCTGCAGAAGTTTTATCAAAGACATCAGAACCAGTAGTAAAGAGAGGCAATGATCCTGCTGCACTGAGTGTTGCTGCAGCCTCACCTCATGTGCAACTCTGGGCCCCACTATTTAAAAAGAATATGGAGGTACTTGAAGGGTGGCAACAAAACTGATGCAAGCATTGGAGGACAAGTCCTGTGAGAAGCTGCTGTAGAAAACTGAAATCCCTTCTCCTTAGATGGCCTTTGCCAAGAATCCACAGAGCCTCTGGGACAGTAACAGTGGGGCACTTTGAGCCACTCATTCCCAGTCAGGCTGATTCCAGCCTCCATTACAGTCACTTGCTGGGATCCTACATCACTCCAGAAGTACAGACAGGTTCTACCCCTCTGTAGCCTGATGGTGTTGGGGTACTCTGTGCCCCAGTGTCTGCTGGAACTTTGTACTCTGGTGGGGCTGCTGTGCCAGGCCATCAGATGCACACACTCCAGTAAAACTGTTTGTCCCTCTCCTTCTCCCAGCTGGATGCAGGGTCTCCCTGGTTCTGATCATAGGATCCTCTGCTTACTTCATGTAAAAACAGCTTATAATGTCTTTCCATAGGATCAGGAGTAAGATCAGCACTTTCATTCTGTCTGGGAAATTGACAGCTGGAGATTGGAGAAGCTGAGTGGAGGAAATGGGAGAGTGTCTCATGTGCCAGCTCCCAGCAGCTCGTGGGCTAAATGGCACCTGCCTTTTGTTTAATGTGATACTTTATTTCTGAGTCACTGAGAGATCTGTAAGGAGCCATGAAAATTCAACCCATGTACCACCACCCAGGAGGGAACCCAGGAACTGGTGATCTCACCAGCCCCATGATGGTCATGGCAGCTCTGGGAGTTTTAGGCAAGGAAGGAGCTCTAAACCTGAATGTTCCAGGAGACCCAGCCTGGACTGCAGTAGGTTCGAAGGCAGTTTCATTGTGTGGTGAAATGCAGCAGGCAGGAACAGCTTGGTTAAGGTGCAAAAGAGCCTGGGGGGAGTTCCTGTGCCAAGAGATGCTCTGGATGCTCCATGCCCAGCCTGAGCCCTGTTCTGACCCGTGTGGGGCTGGCGAAACGCCTGAGTGCTCAGCATCCCTGGCTGTGGAACTGAGGGGAATGGGGCCCTCCCTGCTGTGACTTCTCATCTGGGCTAAGGAGATGATCTGGGCTGCCAGTTCCCCCCAGCTGGACAGTGGGCACCGTTTGTATGCAGGTGTTGATAACATCAGGTGGAGCTGCTTAGCTTGGATTCACTGATCAAAAATAGCACAGAATCATAGAATCATAAAATTATTTCATTTGGAAAGGACAGTGAGAAACTCTTCAATGTGTGCAAAGCCACAGTTACAGGAGAGCAAGTGGGAAAAGTCACCTGTCAAATCCTGAACCCCCTGCTGCAGGTGGAGAAGGAAACTACTGTGCTCCTCTCAGGTGAGTCCCATCATCCTGAGAAGTCTTTGCTGGAGGCTCATGGTCACAGGAGCCCTGTGAGGCCCTTCCCAGTGCCAGGGAAAGTGACAGCTCTCCAGCCCAGCCAGACCCATCCCAGAGCATCACGGCGCACTGCAGGCAGGACAGGCTGCAGTGAGAAATGAGCAGGGTCCCTCCTGCCCCACAGGCTGTGCACATCCCGAGGGAAGGCAGGCTCTGCCCACCCATGGAGGAATGGGACTATTTCTGCATTCATCTCCACAGAAACTCTTTAGGCAGGTGCTTAAGTTTGGGGGTAAGATTGAACATTGCCAGATGACACTCAGATAATTTTTTTCAAAGGTTCTGTTTTTCCAGGTGCATCGCAGTGGGTCTCTGCTTCCTGGATACAACTCCCTTTATTCCTTCTCACATTGGCTGCTGGTGCTGTTCTTGTATTTCGAGGTAAGGGCTCTTGGTTCACAGGACCTCATGTTTTCAGAAGCAAGGCCATGGGAGATCAATCCTTGTGACAAATTTCTCTGCAGAACCTGCTCTAGCAGAGGCTGTTCCTCATGCTTGGTAGAGGAATGCTCTACACAAAGGTCAGGTGAAATGGCTGAGGGCTTTACACATCACTTTTGGGTTTCTGTTTCACTCTTTGACTGTAAGGGAGCATTTCTCAGCTCCTTGTTAGACTAGTCTAACAAGTAGGATGAAACACCAAGGGAAGCCTTGCTCTGGCCCACAGAAGTAGCAGACCTTCCTCACTCTGAGCTCTCCTCAGGTAGAAGTTTCCCATGTGCTCATCTGTTATCCAGAGGCAGAAGGGCAATGCCTCCACACGGCAGCTGAGAGCTTGGGTGGACCATGGTACCCAGAGGCAAGGGGAGGAAGGAGGATGGGATTGGGGGACTTTTCCTGGGGGGAATTAGAAGGGTCCCTTCCTCTGCCTTCATTGCTCTCATCCTCCCCCAAGCCTCCAGTGGAGCTCATTCATCACAGCTGGACCTTTTTCCCTGAAGTGTCAGTGGTGCCTCCCACCTTGGCAAGGGCCTCTCCAGAGATCTCTGCCTCTGCAGCCATGGCTGGGGACAGGTCCCGTTTCCCCAGTCCAGTGCCAGCTGTTCCAGCTCTGTGGTGTCCGAGGGCACAGCCATGCTCAGCCCTTTCTGGGGGCATTTGTGGATGTGGTTTTCCTTCCTGGCTGGGAGCTGGAGCAGGGCCCAGCCAAGCCTGGAGAACCTGTGGCAGAGTGTCATGGCCAAGGGCCCAAACCAGCCCCAGGAAACCATTGCTCATGGCAAGGCAGGACTGACACTACCCTAACAGCTCTCCTGACCTCACACCACTCACAGCTTCTGAGACCTGTGCATGGAGCTTCATCTGGATCTGGAGAGGTCCCCAGGGGCTGACAAATGCTCAGGGAAGGACCACCATAAGCACACAGGGGAAGGAAGAAGTGCAGCTGATGAAGCCATGGCAGATGGGGCTGTGACAGACACCTGGGGGCACGTGTGGACACGTGGGCACAGAGCCCACCTGACCAGGCTGTGTTGGTGACCTTGGCAGAGGCTCCTGGTGCCATTTGGACTGTTCTTATACCAGGTTCATACTGGAGTATCTCTCACCTGGCTGGGGGGTCCCTCTCTGCAGCACCACTGGGAGATACAAACCTGACCTCTCTGGTGCCAGGAGTGTTCAGCACCCCTTTGGCTGAAGCTCTGAGCCCTCAGCTTGTTCCTCAGGGCAGACCCTGCTCTCAGCAGGAGACCCCACTACACACCTCCTGTGCTCCTTCCCACCCTGAGCAGTTCTGCCGTGTGCTGACAGAGGAAAAACCAAAGTTCTAAGTCAAGCCCGAAGAACCCAACTGACTTGTTAAGGAATTTCCAGGCACAAAAAAAATGCTGTTCAGGGGAGGTTCTGGGAGGAGAAGGGCAGGAGCAGAACAATCCCTGTGTGGGGTCGCAGGAAGGGAAGGGGCCAAGTGAGGCCCGAGCAACCTCCCTGTGAAAGCCCATGTGGTGCTGCAGAGCCCTGGGGTGTGATTGTCACTGCAGAGAGAAGCGAGGCCAGTCGAGGTCTGTGCCCAGAGTACGTTACCTGCAGAACCCCTTCCAGTGCCTGGCCTTCAGGTTGGGGTGATTTTGGCCACAAGGATGTCCCTGTTTGAGGAGAGATACATCCTCCTAGAGCAGAGGGTATTCCATGCATTTGTAAAGGAAAGCTCTCAAAGGCACAGTCCCTCAATTCTGGGGCTCCTTTTCCTTTCTCTGACCTCTAAAGGAGGAATCTCCTCCTCATGTCATGCTACATGGCAGGGGTTAGAGTCTGTGGGAGCTTCTGTTATTTCCTATGGAAAGCAGCTGACAATTTGAAGGTCACAGCCATGCTCAGCCCTTTCTGGGGTGCCTTTGTGGACTTGGTTTTCCTTCCTGGTTGGGAGCTGGAGGAGGACCCTGTGATGCCTGGAGAACCTGTGGAAGACTCTGATGGCCAAGGGCCCAAACCAGCATCATGAAACCATAGCTCAGGATAAAGTTTGAAAGACTGGAGGAGACTGCTGGCTCAAAACATTTTGGATGCATGTGTGGGAGAAGGGGAAGGTCGGGCCTTGCTTTTGGTGAGGAATTGCCCTGCTACCCACACCCTAACCCCCAGGGCCTTTAGTTCAGCCCTCCAGTGGCCGCCGATTCCTGGCACACCAGAGGTGATCTTTCACTGGCCGCCCTGGAGCCCCTAACCCATCTCCAGAGTGGCTACCAGACCAGAAGTCGCACCTGGGGAAGGGCCCAATGTGGAAACCATGTTTTTACTAGAAAATGATACATATTGTGAACCACCCATAAGATAGAAAATCCAGAGCATGTAAGACAGAAGGACTTAAGCACATACACAGGGGAAAAAGTCCATGGGAAGGTTGTGAGAAAGGAACAAGCAGCATTGGGAAGGATGTGAACGAGGAACAAGCAAAGGAAGGATAAGAAAATGCCAACTGAAGGACAGTTGTGACATACACAATGGACGATGTGACACACATACAAGAGCCAATCATAAAGCATAAAGCAGCTTTGTGTGAAAATAGGCCTTAACCAATAATAATTATGCACAATCGCGTGTAGGAAAGCAAGAACTGTGTATTAGGGACAGTAGTTCATCAATAAAATGGCCTCAGCCTGATTCACACTGGAGCATGTAGAGTCCATTGTTTCTCTCCACAGCCCACGAAAACCAAAACGTACTTAAACCAGGATACAAGGAAAGCACATGGCTTGACCCTACCTCATCCGGGATTTTATATCATCAGAGACACTGCTGGAACTCAGGAGTAGTAGCTACATTCATTCTTTTCTAAATCTTCTCTCTTTCTCTTTCTCCTCCTTTTTCTAGCTCCATCTTCTTGGAGTTTTGAGTAACTTAAAATTGAATGGGCTTGGAGTTTGCTAAGTTGAATGGGCTAAGGTAGTGCTTTGTGAAATGTTTTCTGTTGATTGAATGCTGCTCTAAACTTTTGCTAAAGTCCTCTGATTTATGGAAGTTGCCAGTAAAGTTTTGTTGTTTTGACTTTCTGAGAGTATCTTGTCACTATTTCACCCATGTGCCTAATTCAGAGTTCATAAAAAAAATGTAAGAGGCTCCTCGAGCAAGTTTTTGGGGCCTTACACAAGGCAGGACGGACCCTTCTCCAAAAGCTGTACTGACCTCCTACCACTTGCCTCTCTTGAGCCCTGCACATTCAGCCTCATCTCTGCTTGTGTCTGTGTTGTGGTTTAGGAATGGAACTTCCCAATTCACTGCCCCCAGCAAGACTGTCCCAAATCACACATCACTCTCTTACTTCTGCTTCTTCTACCTCTTCCTGCTGCAGCAGGATGGAGTTGAGAATTGGAGGCACAAAAGATCATGGGTTGAGATAAGAACAATTTACTGGAAACAGCAATGAGATAAGAAAACAAAGGGTAAGAGCAACAGTGTAGGAACCCAGAGTGCCGAGATAATAGCAAAAGGTATAAGACCATCCTTAGATCCAGTTGCCAAGGTTGGAAGCTCTAGCAACCATCATTAAAACTCACTGGTATGAACTATCTCTATGGACACTTGCACTGAAACCCGTCAATACGGTCAGGTGCTATAGAAACCAACATAAAACCTGTTGTCATGGATATTTGCACTGAGACACATTGCTGCATTAACGGCTGCCACGGCAACAAGCACTTGACCTGTTGTGATGGTGGATTGCCATGGCAATCTGTATTAAGGCCTGTGGCTGGGGACTGTTGCCATAGATACCTGAACTGAGACCCATTGCTAGTCGGTTGCCATGATAATCATCAGTAAACCCCTGTATGGGGAGAGATAAGATAGAATCGAGCTGTGAGCTGTGGGATGTGCCTGCAGAGGCACATGGCAGCACAAAGGAGCACATGGCGGCACAGAGAAGCTTGTCTCCACTGGACCCTGGGGGGAGGTGTCACACAGCAGACCCCTATGGAGAGGAGCCTGCCAGGAGCTGATGGACAGGTGAACAGCGAGTGATCATCCCACAGAAGGATATTTGGAAAGTGTGTTGCTGATGTGGCAACACAGGATAGGTCACATAGTGAGAATTGCCATATAAGGAAATACTGTGCCTTGAAAAAGTGTATAAAACCAGCTCATTTCTTTGAATAAACAATTCAGATTCCCTGCTGGTCTGGGTCCATGCCTCAATCACCGACACCACTGCTGCTAAGGAGTGTTGCTACACTCACTTGCACTGATACAGTTTTCTGTCAGCAGGTGCCAACAACAATGAGCATAAGTTCCCATTGTTGGGATCAGTTGCCATGAAAACCTCCATGAAGATCCATTGCTGTGGTCACCTTCTATGGCATCTATAAAGCCCATTCCTAGGGACCATGCCATGGACACTTATGTGAGTTGGTTGCCATGTAAACCACCCTAAAGTCCTGTTGACATATTGGTTGCCATGACAACCATCATAAGGACCCCCCCCCCGCTAGACTCAGGTGCCACTGCAACCATCCAAAGGTCCCATTACTAAGGATGATTACCATGGCAACCATGATAAGGACTTGTTCTTACATTTAGTTCGATACCTACCTGCAATGTGACACTTGCCCAGGTTCAAGTCCCAAAGCAGCCAAAACATGGATGCACTGTGATGTTCAGTTGCCATGGAACCTGCACTAGGGCCCATTGCTAGGGACCAGGGCCATGGGAAACAGACACAGGGATCTGTTGCTATGGATTTGTGCTTTGGAACTTTGGATGTGGGGTCCACAAACTAGCAGAGTTCAAGATGGTGAAAGGAGGGGGTGTCACAGCGACCACTTCTCCACAGCCCAGCTAGCACTCGCAGTGTGCGGCAGGAGTGGGGAGCAGCCAAAGGCACTCGGCTTTAAGGCTGCTCCTCTGGAGTCTCAGCTCTGCCCAGGGGAGCTGAAACCCCAGGTGCTGTGGCTGTCAGCAACCCCGACGAGGGAAAAGATAAAAGGTTGCGAGGAGGTTTGTCTCTGGATACAGCTCCACATTTACAGCCAGGAGGGAGTCCAGGGAGAACAAGCGCAGATCAAGGGCGGGCAACAACTTACAAAGGAGGGTGTTACAAGGGGAATGGCTCGA
Source organism: Corvus cornix cornix (assembly GCF_000738735.6). Lineage (NCBI taxonomy): Eukaryota > Metazoa > Chordata > Aves > Passeriformes > Corvidae > Corvus > Corvus cornix. The sequence goes on from NW_024108692.1 coordinate 323,152, forward strand.
CCATAGGCCAATAGGGATCTCTGGGGGAGGGATATGGACAGGGACAGATGTACACACAGACCAATGGCCTTAAGGGGCGGAGGGAAAGGGGCCACATGCCCCAATGGGGCGTCGAGGTTTAGGGGATTTCCAGAGGGGAGGTACCACAAAGGGCAGGGTCTCTGGGGATTGACAAGAACCATATAAGGATAATCAGGGAGGGCTTAGGTGATGGACACAGAACCCTCTGGAACAATGCGAGGGACTTGGGTGATTGATGGAGAGCCAACTAGAATGAGGGGAGGAGAACAACCATGTAGGGAGCACTGGGGGAGCAGCTAGGGTTTGGGGTGTAATCAACTGGGAATGGGGGCAAGGGCGTAATAGAGTTACACCATTGAAGCATCCAGAGCATGTGGACAAAACATACAACAAAACATCGCACCACCACAAGGGGGGAAGGAGAGCAGCAGAGAAAAGATCCAGAATCTGAAGAGAGCATTCACCTTCTTCAGCAAAAGACAACTGGGATGCTCCAGGAAGCAGCTAGAGAGGCAAAGGTAGTTGGGAGAGCAGAGATATCAGGAGATGTGTGGCAGGGGGAAGAGGATGAAGCCCACCATAACTTCTCTTACTTTTCTGTATACAGATTAATTCACCAAAGTGATCTAGAGCACCCAAAGTTGGATCTCTTGTGTCTTTCTTGGGAAACTGGAAAAGGACGAAGCATCTAAGCAACTGCTCTGCTTTGCCTACAATTTCTCGGCCTTTTCTTGCCTGCCACTCCATTGCCTTGCTTTGCTTCCCCCTCATTGGTATGGCCTTGACTTCCCTACCTCTCTCGACTAGAATTGCCTAAACTTTGACTACATTGCCTTACCTACTTGGATGGCAAGGCAAAGCAAACCAAAGGAGGGGAATGGAAGGCAAGGAAAGGGAAGGAGAGGTAGGTAGGGAAGGCAAAAGCAATGGTAGGCTGGGCAAAGCTAGGCAGTGGTACTGAAGGAAAGGCAAGGCCAGATGATTCAGAGTGCCTTTCCTTGAGAAGCAAAGGACACAGTTCTAGTGTTGGTGGAGCTGATGATAAGGTACTATGGGGAGGCAAACTCCAGCAAGACATTTTTGTCCTGGCCCCTTCTGTGTAGGAGAAACTGTTGGATGTATGCAATAGTGGAGGTGGTAAGCGACTTTCACTTGGTAAGTTTCTGAATGAGAATGGCAATGCTTTTTCACAGGAAGGAAATCATGTAGCCCCAGTGTTTCATGTGCAGAAAAGAAGCTGCTTGGTGGAAGTAAAGGGTGGCAGCAACTTTTTTGGTATATTTGGTGTGGAAGCATTCCCTTGACTTGTACAACCATGGATTGGTATCCATATATTGAAGGTGGTCTCCTGAAAGATTCAATTTTTGGCATATTGTTTCCAGCTTTTAGAGCTCGTCTTCTGGACTTTTTGGCAGTATATTTATTATGGGCAAGGTAAGCAGCTCTGCTCAGTCTTGGTGTGCAGCTGATCTAGTGCCCAGGGGAGGCAATGTCCAGTAGCAGTGTTCTGGCATCTTTGTAGGGGATTAATTCGCGGATGTTTTGTATTTTCAAGGAGGGGATTTCATTTCTTTTGAGATGGGCTCATGCTTCCTCTGGCAAAGAAACTAATTTTGGATGCACACACTGCAGCATACAAAGTGCAGCACACACAGGTCTGTGCGCTCAGCTCTATGGACCCTCATGCACTTCCAGTCTAACAGATTCCAGTTACAAAACTAGACACATTCAGCCGCTGGACCCACAAAAAAGAAGAAACAGACCATCTAACCCAGAGAACTGCCTATTGGAAAAAGCCTTTAAATTCACTAAGACCACCCAACATGCGGATCCAAACTTGCTTTCTTTGCCAGTGAGAGGAACTAGAAGCCCATCTCAAAACAAATGGCATCCCCTCCTCCAAAATACAAAACATCAAGGGACTGATCCCATACAAAGGTGCCGGAACACTGTTACTGGGCATTACCTGTCCAGAGCACTAGATCAGCTGCTCACCAAGACTCAGGGTACCTGTTTACCTTGTCCAAAAGATGTGTGCTGCCAGTATTTCAGAAGGCCACCTCTGAGAAGCGGAAACCATATGCCAAATTGATTTTCTGTCAGGAGACCACCTTCCAAAGATGGATACTGACTTCATAATTGTATGAATTGAGGGAATGCTTCCACACCAAATGTGCCAGGACAGAAAGTTGCTGCCACCCTTGACCTCCACCAGGCAGCTTCTTCTCTGCACCCCCAACACTGGGGCTACGCTCTTTCCTTCCCATGAAAAAGCATTGCCATTCTCGTTCAGGAACTTACCAAGTGAAAGTCGCTTACCACCTCCACTATTGCATACATCCAACAATTGCTCCTACACAGAAGGGGCCAGAAGAGAAATGTCTTGCTGGAGTTTGCCTCCCCATAGTACCTTATCATCAGCTCCACCAACACTGGCACTATGTCCTTTGCTTCCCAAGGAAAGGCACTCCAACTCCCTTGGCCTTGCTTTGCCTTTCCTTCAGTACCTTGCCTAGTTTTTCCTAACCTACCCTTGCTTTGTTTCCTTTGCCTACGTCTGCCTTGCCTCACACTACCTACAACTTGCTGGCTTTGCTTTGCCCTGCCTACCACTCTTTACCTTGCCTTCTATGCAGGCAAGGCGCTGCAAAGCAAGTGCAGGCAATTGTGGGCAAGTCAAGGGAGAGGTAGGCAAGGCCAGAGCAGTGAGGCAAAATAGCTTGAGGTTGGTAGAGACATTAAGACCCCTTTCAGACATTAACACCCATAATTTCACACACTGAATTGTTTCTAAAGACACTAGCACACATCTTTCCTATGAATACCCCCTCTTCTTATTTCTCAATTGATCTTTACAAACCTTACTTATCATTAATTAAACTTTTTTAACCACCTGGCATGGTATAAAAATTAACATCTGAACTTCCCCTTCCCAGCTTTTCCACATCTGGGCCCTGAACCAAGTGTGGCAAGGAAATAGTGTATTAACCCACTAATCCACAGAGATCCATGGTACTGATCTGTTTCACTTTTGTGGAGTTAGCTGAGGTTTCCCATTCTTTCCCTCCTGCTGATAAGTCCAAATCTCTGGGGTTTTAGAGGCCTTGATTGGAGTATGATGGGTCCACCCGTGTTCAGCTGTCCTGACTTCTGTTTCTGTGGTCCTGGTTGGATGCTACAAACAGCAAAGTCCAAAGGCAGTGTCTGTGCTAATTGGGCTTCCTGTCAAAGAGATTTCACTAGACCCAATATTCTGGTCACATATTGGTTTAAACATACATCACTTACCTCCGTTCCTTTGACTAGGTTGAGAATTATCTCCTTGGGTTTGGTTCTTTTCTTTTCTACTTGACCTGAATTCTCAGGATGCCAGGGATATGGAGGTCCCACTGAATTCCCAAAGGAACCATAATCCTTTGAAGGATCCCCTTGCAAAATGAGTTCCCCTGTCCAAGTCCACTGCCCCCACAATCCCATATTCCGGAATCATTTGTTCTAAAAATACTTTAATAACTGATCCAGTAGTTGCTGAAGCAACTAGAGACACCTCTGGCCACCAGCCAGCTGGCATACCACTACCAGAAGATATTTAAGCCCTCTCACCTGAGACATCTCAGCAAAATACACCCGTCATCCTTGGAAAGGATGTGTAGCCCAGGGTCACTCCCTGGCCTTGCCATCTCCTTTGTAGACTGGCTATTAAATTTGGTCCAAATCAGGCAGCCCTCAACTGCTCATTTTGCTAAAACAGAAAGACCCAAAGCAGTACATCTTGAGGAAGGCTTCTGCCAATCCTTGAGAGCCCAAATGACTCCCCCCATGGAGTTGTTTTAATATTTGCAGGATCAAAGCTCCTGGAATCCACTGCTTACTGTCCTTTGTAAATCAATTCTCCCTTCTTTCTTCTGCCCCACCACTCACAATTATCTCCAACTCCTCTGGTGGAAAAGACAGTTCCCCCAGCAATGGCTGAGCCACTGGCAGCAAAGGGAGGATCCCGAAGACCTCTGGCAAAAGTGGTGCTTTCTGAGCCTCTCCATTTGCCAGTCTCTGCTGAGTACCTTGCCTGATGTCCCCTAACATGTATTATTTCTACCTCTTTTGGTATTTTCACCACCTCCAATAGGTAAGTAATAAAGCTCTCCTGAGAGAACTTTTTTCCCCTACACATTAATAAACCTCTGTCCTTAGTTTTGCAAACAGATTTACCACCCCACATGCGTACTTTGAATCTGAAAATATATTCACCACCTGTCCTTGATACAATTTGCAGGCTTTTGTTAAGGCATATAATTCTGCAGTCTGTGCTGACCATGTGCATGGTAACTTCCCCTTGTTATGAATGCATTGTGATGATGGCTTTTCTCATGTTATATAATTGTTATGAATGTATTGTGATGTTGGCTTTTTGCATGTTCCTTAAAGTTAGAAAAACTTTACCTAGGTTCTGTAATGTAATACATGATATAGAATGTCTATTGTTTCTGTAGTTAATTTAGAAAAGATAGGCAGAGAAAGCCTTCACATTCCTGGAATATTTTATCAGAGAAGAAGAAAAACCAGAAACCAGAGAGAGAAGAATTTACGGAGGGAGCAGAGATGGAATGGAGCCAAGGAGGAAGATAAGGCAGATGGGATGATACACAGAAACTCCAAAGAATTTATGACTCATGCATGATTGTGCTGAATATGCAATAAGAGATGTACTTTTAAAGACGATCTTTTGGATGTAGACGTGTGCCTTTCGATTTCTGCCAAAGCACCCAGCCGTAATACCCTTTTTGCTATTGTCTCCTAATTGTCCCTTTTATTAAACTTTTTTTAAATTTTACGAAGAGTGAACCTCGTTTTTCACACCCTCTTCTTTCAGTTCCGTTCCTTTAACTATACCATATCCAGTAATTCGTCTTCCTTCTATTACTCTTGAAGTTATATAAATAATTTTGGCTGAGAGGTATCCTGTAAATCTTCCCTAGCTCAGGTCTGGAGATCTATTGCCTGGATACAATCATGAGCCTCCTTTAAGGCTCCTTCCTCGGGACCAGTTAAACAGGAGGCTGAGTTAAACCCTTCCCCGCTTCTCAATTCTAAACTCTCCTGTTCCATTAAGCAGGTTTCATACTGTAACAATCTAGTGCTGGTCATCCATTTAGAACTTGATGCTAGACTTTAACAATCCTGCTATCAGTTGCCATCAAAGTCGTGGCTGCACAGTTCTGCAGACAACAGAGCCTCAGTCACCCTTAGAGCAAACAGTGGGGCCACCTCCTCATCAATGGGTCAAATATTTTAGCACTAGAATTCCTTTGGCACAGCCCTGTTTAACATCCACATACAATTCAAATTCCTTTTCTGAGTCTGCAAAAGCTAAGGCTGGGACAGTAATCAATTCATCTTTTAATTTTCTCAAATTTTGCTCTGGTGTCCATACCACAACAGTGCGGCTATCTTGAGTTAAAAATCACACAACAGTCTGGCTAGAACAAAAAAGTCCTCAATCCGGGTCCTCCAATATCCTGTTAATCCTAAAAATTGTCACAGCTCCCCTTCAGTCCTGGGCAACAGCACCTCCAAGATTCCCTGGACCCCCTCTGGGCCAACACACTGCAAGCCTTCAGTCAAAATATGCTCCAAACATTCAACCTTTCTCTCCATCACTTGTGCCCTCCCTTTAGACGTCCCTGTGGATGCTAAAAAGCTAGGAGCAGAGGAATTTTCCAGCTGCTGAAGCATTCTGTAAAGTTTTTCCTTTCTCATGCAAGTTAGCTGAGAAACGATTTGAGATTTTTGTAAACCAAGACTTTATGTTGCACCTCCAAACTTGTTTTCCAACTATTGATTTGGTACACTGGAGAAAGTATTTTGAATGGGCGTTGTGGAACCCCCACCAATCATTCTAAGAGGTGGTTGATCAAGGGACCAATCGTATCATGCTCTCTTGTGAATCAAGTTATATAACCCAGCTTGTAATTAATAAAATAATTCCATTTCTCCTTGGACTTATGGTGTGATTCTTGCCGTTTCTCGGTACAATAGCTACATCTTGTGGCCCGCGATGTGTACTACTGATTTACCAACATAAGAATATCGATCTCATATCGATATCCAGCTGAGACAGACAAAAGCTCTCTGACAGTTTAGAGTTAGAAAGTGAATGTTTTATTGGCGCCGGACAGCAGCGTGGAACAGCTTCCTAATGCGCAGTGTCCAGGTATGAACGGTTACAGAGTTCATTCATCCACAAAAGTGATGAATATCCAAAATACAAATACATATTTATAACAATGACCCCTGCCATTCTCCGCTTCATATGGAAATGAGCTTTAATGTCATTAAGCATGCGTAGTGCGTGCTCTGAATTGAGTCGCTGCTCTCGAATTGGGTCAGTGGTCTTAAAAAGATGAAGCATGCTCATCTTCCTCATTTTGACCTTTTCGCCTCTCTGAACTTTAACAATCTTAATTACTTTAGCGACCTCCACATTTCCTCTTGCGTGACTTTTGAACAGGTTCTCACAGAGGGAGGAAATTGGTAATTGTCCTTGTTCCCTACACCAACTGATCAATATTTCTGTTCCTCGTTCTAAGCACAGCTAAACAAACATACAAATGACAGATCATCATTTATTCTGTAATCAGTTACTGACATCTTAAAAACCATTTCAAATCTAGCTCTCCTAACTATTTTAATTAACTCTAGTCCAGCTCCAATTCTTTCTTATTCTAACTAATTTCAACACAGCTAGCCTATAACTAAAATTTTTATGTTTCTTTTAAATCTGTTTCACTACGACCACAACCGAACTTCAGAGACTCTCCGGCAGCTCGGAGGTACGTGTGCCATTTTCCCCCCCGCCCCTGCCCTGGGGCTATGGCGATGGAAGTCTAAACTGAAAGATGGGGCATAAAAATTCAAAGGAAAGCACGGTCCTTGCTGCCTGGACAGCTGTTTTATCGGCCACGAATGCCAATATTTCTGATGACGCTCTTTGTAATGTATTGCGTTAGGTGGCAGATCACGGCTTTTCAGCAGAGCCTGATACTGCTTTTGGCTTGGAAACTTGGATACAGTTAGGGGATAGATTACTTCATGAGTTCCTATATGGAGATACTGGTGTGCATGACCTACTTCGTGCATGGCGTTTCTTATTTGATGTCTTACAAGATTTTTATGCGAAACACGAAGGAAAGGGACAGCCCAGTTCGGGGAGTCCTGAGGGAGATACAATTCCCGAGGAGATAGAGTCATCAGAGAGTCTAGAGACTCAGAGCAGTGTGGGTACCGAGTCTACGGACCCATCGCCGGCGCCGCCTGAAATGGAGGTCGCTCCCGCAGCTCCAGTACCGGCAGAACCGGAGAGAAACGCGGAGGCTGCGCAGGGGTCCTACCTTTTGCCCCAGAACTATGTTCCGCCTAAATATCCGTCCCTGCATGAGTTTGTGATGCCGAAATACTCCTCGCCTGCTAGGCAGTTACCAAAGATAACCGAACAACGTAACAAGATGGAGCATCCCCCACCTTTCGCCCCAGCGGCCACCCCTCCCTCCTCCGCAGCCCAGATGGCTGCACAGCCACCGACTTCAGTTGCGGCAGGGGGGGATCCGTAATTCCTACAGCCCCCCCGATGCCGCAGCCCGCAGCAGCGGGAGGCGTCCCAGCGGTCGCCCCACAGCCAGCCCTGGCGGCACCGCCCGGCACGCCCGCGGCGCCTCCGCCACAGCCGCCTTTAAGCTGGAGCAGCAGCGCGGCCGTCGGGACCCGTAGTTTATGGATTATCTACCACACCGCCTCCACGCATGCACCTGAGCCGCCCTATCGTGCTGCGCATGCGTCAGCGGCGCCCGGCTTCTCCGCGCAAGCGCCATCATCCGGGCATTTCCCCGCACAAGCGCAGACAGGGCAGCTGTCGATGGCGGAAATCTCCGCAGCTCTAGAAGACATTTCGCGGTGGCTGGCAGTGCTGCCGGAGATGATGCAGCAGCTTGCAGCACTGCCGGACGTGTTGCGGCCCGGCCTGCACCAGAGAGACCCGAGCCGGCTGTGCAAACCGACGCGGCGAAGGCGGAAGTGGCGAACGCGGAAGTCGCAGCGGCTCCGGCCGCGCCCGTACGGACACCGGTACCGCTGCAGCCAGCAATGCCACATCACTGCTCCACGCAACCATCTACAGCCCCCGCTGCTGCGCCGTCCGCTGGCCCGGCAATTGCTAACACGAGTACCACAAAACTGTCCTTGGACACGCCCAGACTGTAGGGTGACGGTACGTCCAAGACATGCGAAACAGTTCTGGGAGGTGGTTAAACTGCGTGCTCTAGAAGAGGGAGATTGGGATTTAGTAGAGAAGGTAGGCATGCCTGGAGAAACAGAGGGAGCTGTACAGATGCCTCAGGAGGAACCTATGCAGGTTCCTATGATTTACCAAAAAACTGAATATCGATCTAATACCGATATCCAACTGAGACGGACAAAAACTCTCTAACAGTTTAGAGTTAGAAAGTGCATGTTTTATTTGGCGCCAGGCTCTGCGTGGGATAGCTCCCTAAGATGCAGGGCCCCGATCCAAGCAAACATGATACCTTTTATTTCCAAATATTATGAATATCCAAAATACAAAATGCATATTCATAACATTAACATCTCCCATTCTCTGCTTCGTATGGAAATGAGCCTTAAATGTCATTAAGCATGCATAGTGTGTGATCTGAATTGAGTCGGTGGTCTTGAATTGGGTCAGTGGTCCCAAAGAAAATGAAGTAACATCTTCCTCATTTTGACCTTTTTGCTTCTCTGAGTTTTAACAATTCTAATTACTTTAGTGACCTGTAAGTTTCCTCTTGCATGACTTTTGGATGGGCTCCTACAAAGGGAGGAAATTGGTAATTGTCTTTATTCTATACACCAACTTATCAATGTTTCTGCTCATTATTCTAAGCACAGCTGAACAAACATGCAAATGACAGATCATCAATTATTTGGTAATCAGTTACTAGCATCTAAAACTCTATTTCAGGTCCAGCTCTCCTAACTATTTTGATTAGCTCTTACTGGGCCCAAACTTACTATTGAAGTCCCAAGCGTATGACTAGAATCTTTATGTTTCCTCTAAATCTATGTTTCACCTACCTCAGGAAGGTGCAACAGTAGTTAAAGACAATAGTGCCTCCTCAGAGGGGGTTATTGAAGCATTTCCTGTAGAGAAAGCTCTTCCCAATTCGGGTCAGCCTGACTAACATGCAATTATTGCCTGGAAAGTAGTCCAGGATCTGCAATCCAAAGTAGCACAATACAGGCATGGTTCTCCTGAAGTTATGCAGGTTATTAGAGTGTTGAATACTGAGCTGCTTTCTCCGTTTGATGTTAAGCATTTAGCTCAGGTGTTATTTCAACCTGTGCAATATACAGTTTTTGAGAACTGGAGAAGGCTGGCTGACAAGGCTGCAGCTCAGAATATGATGTTACCTCCAAATCATCCCAGAGCGGGAGTTGAAGTGGAGGCTCTTACGGGACTTGGTATCTTTTCCAATCCCAAGCTCCAAGCTAATTGGGATCCTCTGGTCCTTGAACAGGCTCAAAATGTTGGCATGGGAGCTTTATTAAAAAGCATAGACATGGCTGCTCCTAAAACACGATATGTGAAAATTTCTCAGGGGCAGAAGGAGCATTTCTTATCCTTTGTGGAAAAAATTGCTGCAGCCCTTGAGAAGCAGGTCGAAGATGAGACCTTGAGGCAGATGTTGTGCAGGCAACTAGCAAGAGATAATGCCAATGATGAGTGTAGAAGGATCATTGATGCTTTGCCAGGAGAACCCACACTAACAGACATGGTTGAAGCCTGCTCTAAGGTGGGATCTGGAGATCATAAGTCTGCTCTGGCTGCACTTCTGTGGCCTATTCAGTTAAATTCTGATCATGGGACAAAAAAGCAATCTAAGGTTGAGAGCAGTCAGAAACAGATTAGAGAAAAGCAGAGAAATAAGGAGAACAGGGGAGCTGCTCAATGCAGGAGATGCGGTAGGCCAGGTCATTGTGCAGAATACTGTGAATCCATGTACCATGCCAATGGTCGACTTCTGACACGCTTGGGAAATTTGACCAGGAGCACAAGGGGACTGTGCGCTCAGACACAAATACTTCCCCGGGGCATGGCTCCTCCAACACAGGCCTACTCAGCCAGCTTAGAGGCAGCACCCAGGGATCAGCCAGGGTGGGTGTGCACACCACAGCTACAGTCACCTTAGAATCCTGTAGTGTTTATAACGATCCCTTGGATGCATATGGACCCCTAGGTCAAGGCTTTAGCGCATTGCTTGTGGGCAGGTCTAGTGTTACCATTCAGGGGATCTTTGTACACCCAGAAGTTATTGATGCTGATTTTACAGGCCAGATTTGCGCTATGGTTTCCACACCCACCCCCCTGTCACTATTCCTGAAATGATGCGCATTGCTCAACTTGTGCCTTTTAAGTCGTCTGTTCCTAGGTCAAAACAACAAAATCATGGAGATGGTGGCTTTGGATATACGGGACTTCCGCAGATCTTCTGGACTGCAGACATCTCTAGCCAAAAGCCACAGGTGACATGTACCCTAATCCTGCCAAATGCCCAGCTGCCCAAGCTACAGCTCCGAGGTTTGATTGACACAGGCACTGATGTGACAATCATCTCCTTTTCTGCGTGGCCTCCTGTGTGGCCTTTAGCCCCTCTGGGGTCGGCCATCGCAGGGTTGGGAAGAACCACAAAGAGCTACTTAAGTGAACGACCTGTACTGGTAGAAAACCCAGAGGGACAAACAGCTACAGTTCAAGCCTTTGTCACTGCAGTTCCACTTAACCTCTGGGGGTGGGATGTATTGGCTGCCTGGGGGGTACGGATTGGGACAAATTTTTAATGGGGGCCACTGTGCTGAAGGGCGCAGAGTATCCTACACTGCCTTTGCGGTGGCTAGTAAACACCTCTATCTGGATTCCCCAGTGGCCCCTACCAAAAGAGAAAAGTCGCCCTTCGTCAGCTGGTTCAGGAACAATTAAAGCAGGGACATCTTGAGCCTTCTACTAGTCCCTGGAACACTCCTGTTTTTGTAATTAAGAAAATATCAGGGAAATGGAGATTGTTACAGGATCTCCGACAAATCAGTGCAGTAATGGAAGGTATTGGGTCATTGCAGCCTAGTATGCCCTCACCAACCATGATTCCAACAGGGTGGGAAATCCTGATCATTGATTTGAAGGATTGTTTTTTCACTATTCCTTTACATCCTGATGACAAACCAAAATTTGCTTTTACTGTGCCTGCAGTTAACAATGCTGAACCTGCGATGAGATATCAATGGAAGGTTCTACCTCAGGGCATGAAGAACAGCCCGACTATCTGTCAATGGTATGTCGCTCCAGCTTTGTCCAGAGTCCATGAGCAGTTACCATTACCATAATATCCTGGTGGCAGCATCCACCCAGGACGAGCTGCTGAGGATATAGCCTCTGCTGCTCAATACTCTGCATTCTTATGGATTGCAAGTGGCTCCAGAGAAAGTTCAACAGCATCCTCCTTGGAAATATTTAGGAGTAAAAATTCTGGATCAGACTATGCAACACCAAGAGGTGCAATTCTTGGGTTATATTAAGACCTTGAATGATGCTCAGAAATTGCTGGGTATCATCAGTTGGTTACGTCCATATTTAGGGCTAACCACAGTGTGGATACAAAAATGCTGTTAGCATTGCTTTCTAAGCCGTGGGATACTTTTCTCTCTCATGAAGAGATTAGCAGAAGTTCTGTAAACCATGAACACCTGCGACCTTGTAGAATTTTGTTTATAGTACAGTAGGAAAATATTTTGATAATGGATATTTTAGGATTTTAGCCAATCACCCCAAGGGGTGGTTGATCCTTTGTCCAATTAGACTATGAAGAAAAAAGTCTATAAAAGAGTTTGTAAAGTAATTAAATAATCTTGCTGCACAATTCCTGCCTGCTGGATTTCTCTCCTCCTCCCTACGGCTGCGGGATATGGTAATATTTACTGCGCATTAATTGGTGTACGCCGATGTGATCTGCATGCTGCGACGTGTCCTGCTGCTGTGAGCCAAGCCAAATTCCTCTAGAGGCATGCTGTTCCATTCCTCCCCCACCCCGGGACCGGGAGGCCCGACGGGACTGAGAAATGGTGAACAGCGGCTCATAAACCAATGCTGTGGTCCTGGTCTGGAAAGGTGTTTTCAGTATAATGCACACCTCCATTCCTGAAAACTCACTTTGTGAGTTATTAGACTGGGCTGCCCTGCATGGCATTCCCATGGACAGAGACACTGCCCTGGACTTTGGGCTGTGGCAGGAACTCGGCTGTGCTATACGGCACGAGCTCTCGTTTGGGGACCTGGCAGTGTTGGAATTATTCCAAACTTGGCGTTCAATGTTTATTCTGCTGACAGACCTTAACTGTGGCAGCAGAGCTGGCTTGTCTGTCTTGGTGGCGAGTGAAGGAGAGATATCCGAAGTGGACCCCACTGACCGGGCTCCAGGGGCGCGTGGTGGTGGATCTGAAAAAACCCCTCCGGGTCCACGGGCGGAGCCTGCCCCGGAGCCTGCACCGGGTCACCCTGCGCAGTCACAGGGCTCCGCGCCCCGCAAGGACCCTGTGCCGGCAGTGGCGGCGGTGTCGGGGCAGCAGGCGGGCATGCAGCCCGCCTTGCTGTTTGGCTCAGTGGCGGATGCAGCTTATCCGCGGCCGCAGGTCAGCGGTCTGGCCTGTTGGACCCCCATGGCGGCTCCTAGCCCATCCACACATGTGTCTGCTGCGCTGAGAACGCCTGGATATAAGACATCGCCTTCCATAGCGCCGGACTGTTCTGCGCAGTCACAGACCCGAGCAGCTGGCATTCTAAGATGTCATCTGCCTTTGTTGACAGAACTGCCGAATATCTCACGGCAGTTACCAGAACTGCTCAGCTTGCAAAAGCAGCTGCTGCAGGGGCTGGAGGCACCCCGCTGTGTGGGGTGGGCCGGGCCCACGCCGCCTGCGAGAGACGCGGCTCCGAATCCGGAAGTGACACGGCCAGCGCCAAACCCAGAAGTGCCACTGCCACCGGCGAAGCCGGAACCCGCGGCCGCGGTGTCAGCAGCCAGCGCAGGGCCGGCGCTCCAGCTGCCTGCGGGGCCGAGACCAGCGACAGCAGTGGCGGCCATGCCCCGGCCGGCGGCGGCGCAGAGAGCTGCCATGGCGCAGGAGATGGCTGCAGTTCTGGAAGCGACCGCAGCACAGGGGCCAGCGGCAGCACCGAACACTGCCGTGGAGCAAGATACAGCAGCAGCTCTGCGAGCGGCTGCAGCCCCAGAGACGGCCGCAGCAACTCCAGTACCAGATCGGTCGAAGCCGGCCGAGATCGCATCCTCAAAAGAGCCTGCAGTTCAAACCACAGCACGGCCGATTGCAACCTGTGCTTCCTGTTCTGCTTCTGGTCAGTCCGTTCCTCCCCGCCAACCTCTGTTCATTCCCAGCGCCTCAGAGTTGCCTTTACTTGATGACTCATCGTCGGGCAGTGAGGCAGAGGAGGCTTTGGCCCCAGGGTGTAAAGCTGCCCCAGCCAGGCAGTGAAGGAAAAGGCTGCGCCGGTCTCGCCCTTGGACCTTTCAGGACTGCACGGTAACAGTGCGTCCGACCCACTACAATCGCTTCTTAGAGTCTGTTAAGATGCAAGCATTGGAGGAGGGTGATTGGAATTTATTGGAAACACTTGGGATGCCAAACCGATTTGAGGATTATGGGAGTAATCAGGAAGCTGTTAGACTGCATCCAAAGGCTGTGCCAGTAGTTCAGGATGGTAGTGACTCCCTGAAAGGGGAGATCCAAGCTTTCCCAGTGTATAAGGCTCTCCCAAATTCAGGCGAGCATGATAAGCATGAGGTGATTGTTTGGAAGCTTGCACAGGATCTGCAATCCAAGGTGACACAACATGGGCTAGGTTCTGCTGAGGTTATGCAGATAATAAGGGTGATAAACACGGATTTGCTTGCTCCATTTGATATCAGACACCTGGATCAAATCCTATTTCAACCTATACAATTTACAGTTTTTGAGAAAACCTGGAGAAAGCTGGCCGACAGGACTGCATTAGCGAATATGCAGCTCCCTGCTGCTGATACTAGACAGACAGCAGGAGTGGATGCTTTGATGGGGACTGGTCCCCTCTCTGATCCCAGTCTACAGGGTAACTTGTCCTCTAGCGTCCTGCAGCAAGCTCAACAGGTCGGCATGGCTGCCCTGTTGAAAACCATAGAGTTGTCAGCACCCAGAAAGAGATATACTGAAATAGTTCAAGGGAAATCAGTCAAGGGAAGTCGCTGCTTCTCTCAAGAAGCAGGTTGAGGATGACAGGTTAAGGCAGATGTTGTTAAGGCAGTTAGTGAGAGATAATGCAAACAAGGAGTGCAGAAAAATCATAGATGCCTTACCAGGAGACCCTGAGGTAACAGACATGGTCGAAGCCTGTGCTAAGGTGGGATCTGGGAACCAGAGAAGGTCTGCTTTGGCTGCGTTCCTGCAGCCTGTTCACATATCTTCTGGTCGTGAACCAAAGCAACCCAAACACACAAAAATAGGGAAATGGCCTAAGCCAAGCCAAAAAGAGAACACACCGATCCCCCAGTGCAAGAGGTGCGGCACAGCAGGGCATTGCTCAGACTATTGTTGGAGGTGTTTGCAGCCACTGAGAGCTGGCAGAAGGGGGTTTTAACCCCTCGTATGCTGACACAAAGCCCGGAGGTCAACGCTGAAACCCCTCTGGAAGGCGGCACTCAGTGCCCAACACACAGTGAAAATGGGGTAGAGCTCCTCACCCAAAAGGGGCTGTATCCTTCTGTCGCTATTTAGCAGGCACGCAGGCAAAGGCAAAGAAGTAAAGAGAGGGGACTCTCCAGATGTTTTCCACGCAGGTTTATTCCTGTGAAACGACAGGGATGAAGAGACCAATTGGTGGGAGGGTCCAGGGATCTTATACTGGGTACAAAATAGGTGGGGAAAGGGATCTCAGCCAATGGGATAGACAAGCAGGTGGTATTGACAGGAAGGGAACCAATGGGAACAACACATAGGAGGGACTTAGGGAAGGATCCAATGGGGCGTCGAGGAACAAAGAACTTTCTAGAACTAATACATATTAAACAAGGAAAATGAATATACATAACTTCATACATAAAACAAGGTGACAAAATATTAACCAGTCAGGGGAAAACATGCAAAAGGTAAAACAAGGGAATCGTGGGTTCTCACCATGACTGCAAAGTTACATGCTAAACTTGGGTTGCTAACCACCACAGCTGGTTGTCTGAGTTCTCTTTAGGAGAAAGAATAGCTGCAGCCACCTGCACTGCTACATATTGTAGATCCCAGACTCATGCCAAAGGTCAGCCTTTGTTGGGAAACTTCCACCAGGATGCAAAGAGGGGGAATTGCTCTCCGATGCAGTCTCTCCCCCAGAGAGTGGTACAGGCACAGGCCTACCCAGCCACCCTAGAGATGGCACCCAGGGATCAGACGGCACCCACGGATCAGACGGGTTTGACGTCCACACCACAGCCGCAGTCGTCTTAGACTCTAGCGGTATTTATAAGGTTCCCTTGGACGCATATGGACCCTTAGCCCAGGGATCCAGTGCGATGCTGGTGGGAAAACCTGACATTGCCCATCAAGGAATCTTAGTGCACTCAGGAGTTATTGATGCTGACTTTAAAGGTCAGATTTGTGCTATGGTCTCCACACAAAAACCCCCTGTAACTATTCCTGAAAAGACGTGCCTTGCTAAATTAGTGCCTTTTAAGTCTTGTGTCCCCAGGATAGAACAACAAACTCACAAAGATAACGGCAGTGGATCTACAGGACTTCCGCAGGCCTTCTGGACTGCAGACATCTCTGACCAAAGGCCACAGATGACATGTACCCTGATCCTGCTGAACGCCCGTCCACCCCGGACTCAGCTTCAAGGTTTGATTGATACTGGTGCTGATGTAACTATCATCTCCTTCTCTGCGTGGCCTCCCTCATGGCCTTTACCCCCAGTGGGATCGGCCATCGCAGGATTAGGAGGAACCACACAGAGCTATTGAAGCGAACGGCCTGTGATGGTGAAGGACTCAGAGGAGCACACAGCTACAATCAGGCCTTATGTTGCTACCACTTCCCTTAACCTTTGGGGACGGGATGTGTTGGCAGCTTGGGGTGTACGGATTGGGACAAATTTTTAGCAGGGGTCACTGTGTGTAAGGGCGCACAGCATCCTACACTGCCTTTGCAGTGGTTGACCGACACACCAGTCTTTGAGCTGCAGTGGCCCCTACCAAAAGAGAAGTTAGACACCCTTCATCAGCTGGTTCAGGAACAGTTACAACAGGGGCACCTTGAACCTTCTACTAGCCCCTGGAACACTCCTGTTTTCGTAATTAAGAAGAAATCAGGGAAATGGAGATTATTGCAGGACCTCCGGAAAGTTAATGCAGTAATGGAAGGTATGGGGGCATTGCAGCCTGGCATGCCCTCTCCCACCATGATTCCTACGGGGTGGGACATCCTGATCATTGATTTAAAGGATTGTTTTTTCACAATTCCTTTGCATCTTGATGACAAACCAAAATTTGCCTTTACTGTGCCTGCTATTAACAATGCTGAACCTGCTAAGAGATACCAATGGAAGGTCCTCCCTCAAGGGATGAGCAACAGCCCAATTATCTGTCAGTGGTATGTCGCCCAAGCATTAGCCGGAGTTCGCAAGCAGTTTCCTGATGCACGCTGCTACCACTACATGGATGATATCCTGGTGGCAGCGTCCACTCGGGATGAACTGCTGAGAATACAGCCTCAGCTGCTCGCTGCTCTGCATGCCTATGGATTGGAGGTAGCTCCGGAGAAAGTTCAACAGCATCCTCCTTGGAAATATTTAGGAGTGAAAATTTTGGACCAAACTATCCAACGCCAAGAGGTGCAATTCCCGGATTCGATTAAAACCTTGAATGATGCTCAGAAACTGCTGGGTGTCATCAATTGGTTACGACCTTATCTAGGTCTAACCCCAAAGCAACTTTCCTCACTTTTTAATATATTAAAAGGGGATCCTGATCTGAATTCACCTCAGGAGTTGACTCCGGAAGCGCGACGAGTGCTGCAGGAGGTCCAACAGGCTGTTTCTGCTCATCAGGTTTATTGAGTCATTCACATACTGCAATAACCTAGTCCCTGGGGGTGGGGTGAATTCTTAAGGCTTTCCCAAATAAAACTGGTGCTTATGTATATCTGCAGAAGGACCGTCTATATCAATTGTTGCTTTACCATTTTCCCTTTTTCCTCTTGTTCCCACTCAAAAGCAAAATACTGTTTACTATCCTCTGTAAGTGGACATCCCCAGAAAGCATTTTTTAAACCAAGTACTGAATAATAGCAGTGTGAGGAGGGAAGTTCAAGGTGGCATAAGGACCTGGGACCATGGGGTGCCTGGGTTTAATAACATCATTTATTATTCTTAGGTCCTGCACCATTCTATAGGTTCCATCTGATTTCAGAACTGGCAGGATAGGGGTGTTATAGGGAGACATACATGGCACCAAAAGACCCCACTTTAACAGGGACTCAATTACTGGCTGTAACCCCTTCCTTCCTTCCCTTGAAATAGGGCATTGCTTTTTAGACACCACTTGTCCTAATTGCTTCAGAGTAATTTGGAGAGGCTCCATATCCACTTTTCCAAATTTCCCTGGGACTGCCCACACTTCTGGGTTTATTTTAGCATCAGCTTTATCAGCACAACAGTGCTAGCCTCCCCATCACCCCTCACAACACTTCCCACAACCACGTTCCCAACTCAGTCATCAAATCCCCTCCTAGCAAACCGTAACCACAACTAGGAACAAACAGAAACATATACATTTCAAACCCATCCTCCACATTCACCAGCAGTGGCTGAATAAAACACACTGCTCATCTTTCTCACTTACTTCCTGAATAAGGAAAAAACCATTTGGACAATTGTCCCCGCTTTGGCATAAAATTCAAAGTAATCTAAGTGGCTCCTGTGTCTACTAGGAAACACCCTTCTCAGTTCAGACCCACCCTGCATGTTATCAAGGGCTCCAGAATGGGTAGCCCCTGATACAATAGGAGACTTTGACACCCTTAACAATCCATTTCTAATGTTCTCTTTTTTTTCCCTACATATGGCACATTGATTCCTTCCCAACTGCTGTCTTGGCTGACCCCGTCCCACTGGGGAAGACGAATTCCTGTTAAATCCCAGTGGCAGCCTCCTTCCCTTTGGTCTTGGGGCTCCCTGCACTTTTTCTGTTGGGAGTTGTAAAAACTGTGCCATTATCCTTGCCCTTACCTTTACCTTTTCCTCATCACCTCTTACATATACCTGATATGCCTTTTTAACCAACTCCTCCAGGGGCCCACTCTGCCACCTCTTCAACCCGTGCTCATGCTGCCTGTGGGCTCTTACCCTCCTAAAGACACTGAGCTGTCTGCAAAATCACTCGTTTCTCTGGTGACCCCAAAAAAATCCCTTCTTGTATAAGGGCAGGCTTTAGTGACAAATTGTACCTTACACTGTATACCAAAGCCAGTCCCTGTCCTGATGCAGTGTCCAGATGCACCCCCCAGCACACCCGTCCAGGCCCTCTGGCCGCTCTCCCAGCACCACAAATGCTGTAAAGCACCAGGTGCCAGCGCATCTCAGCAGGCAGGCACCACAGGGACAAATGGGACATCCTGCCAGCCTTATTGGAGCCAGGGGGCCACTGCAGCTCCTGCCCGTGGGGGTAGCAGTGTCAGGCACTGCCCAGCGCTGAGCCCACAGCCTCAGTTCAGTCCCGCACCTCCCCCACAGACCCCCAGTCCATGCCTCCAGTCCTGCACTTTTTCACCTGGCCTAGGCACTCCTCGCCATAGAGAAACCCCCTCAAGTCCTGAGAAGTAAGCATACAAACCCAAATCCTTCTACCCTTGCTCCATAATAGCCCAGGGAGGAGTGGGGGCTGTAGGAACAATGCCTCTGTTTTTCCTGTCCTGGAATCCTACAGCCAGACCTGTATTAGGTTGCAGATAAAGAGGAGTACATCCCAACATCACTGTTTCCCTTTTCTTTCCTTATCACATAGACTCCTGCGTTAGGGACCGAGTCCAGAGAGCTGGCCGGATAAACGACACGTACACCGATGCAATTTGAGCATCATTCTCCCTTTATTGTTCAACTATACAAGCTTATATCTACTTTTGCAAAGATTCACACCCAGTCCCTCTAGACAGCCTCTAATCAGCGGGGGAGACGACCAGTGTATAACTTGCCGAGGACTTTCAGAGCTGCCTGCAGCCAGGTGCTTTCCAGGCCTGCCTGCAGCCAGGGGCCTGTTCAGGGGCTTTTCCTCAGCAACCCTGTGTTGTCCAATCTTTCCAGGGCTATCATACACCCTTGTTCTATAAGGAATCCCTCTACACTCCTGCTGCTATTTGCCTCAACCATAGTCCTCGACACCCCTCTTCAGTGAATCCTTTCCCAAACCAACACCATCCATCCCCTGTTGTCAAGACTCCTTCTTGACATTCCCTCACTGCCCCCTCATGGCATTCATTGCTGAGACTGCTTCTTGACTTTCTCTTACGAACTCCCTTGGGCATCCCCGTTCTCAGTTACCTCTGGGAGAATGTGCAAACTACCTCAACAGTCTGCCAAGGGACCTTTCAGAGATATTTCGGGAACGTCATCCCTATAGTCAAGACCCCTTCTCGACTTTCCTTTACTGCCCCCTCTGGGTGTCCAGCCATATTTATTTCTGGAAGACCCCATTGTAATCCCTGGTGAGATTTTCAATCGTCCTTCCCTGCGGACTCTTCACAAACCCCTTTGGTCCATCACTTGTCAATCTCCTGGACAGTCTCAGGAACCCAATCAATCATCCAGTGCCAGCTAACATAGAAGGGAGCTGATCACCAAAACTGGGTGAGGTGTTCCTCCAGCTCCCCTTGCCGTGGAAGATGATGGAAGGACACTGGACGAGCACTCATTTGTGCGAGAAAATCATGCAGCTGTTCCTGCTCCCAGCTCTCGCCCTTCCCAGTCTCTGCCCTTGACTGCTTTTGTCCCTCTTGCTGTGCCCTCTGTGCCCCCGAGGCTCGGTGGCTGCTGCCCAGGGCTGTGGCACTGGCACAGATCCAGTGCTCGAGACCCTCCTTTCTCTGCCCTTGGAGCTGCCTGCTCACAGCAGCCTTTTCCATCTGCAAGCTCCACATGGACAGGGAGTGCCCACCTCTGCTCCTTGCACACCCTCCAGGAGCCCAGGGCTGCCATCTCCACTCCCTGCTGGCACTGAGGGCTCCCAGGTGCCCCAGGCTGCTGTGACACCGCTGCCAACGGGAGGGAACAGCGGCAGGGGCTGTGCTGAAAGTCAGCTCCATTTGCTGCTGCTGCTGCTGCTGCTGCTGCTGCTGCTGCTGTGGGGGTCATTTGTCCAGCCCTGCCCCAGAGCCAGGGATCAGATCCAGGCCCTGCTGCTGCTCCCTCGGGATCAGGCACAGTTTGGGTGTTGCTGTCAGTGCCAGCAGGAGCGGGCGCTGGAGCAGCGGGTGCTGACAGTGCCCCAAGCCCCGGGGCCCGAGGGGTGCCTGGGCTGCGGGGCTGGCAGGGAGCTGCCCCTTGTTCTCCCTGTGCCTCACGCAGAGCTGGGCCGCTCACAAGTGGGGCAGCACAGCAAACAGGGAGCCTGCGAGTCTCTGCCAGCCCTGTCTGCTCAGAGATTGGGCCTTGGAGCTGCAGGGGGACAAAGGCAGCTGCTTCTGCTCCCTCTGCGTGTCCCCGTGTTCAGCAGTGCTGCTCCATCATTTAGGATATGTTTTCTGTTTAAATAATTAGAAAAACAAAAAAGAAAAAACCCAGAAAATATTATGAAACATAAAACCAAAACCCAAATGTGGAGTGAAAAATCTTTTGTAACTCTGGATTAAGAGGTAACTGATCTTTTCAAAAAGACAACTCAGGTATTTGTAAATATGCTGAGGGCATTGATCCATCTTACTGACCTCAGCAGTCCTTTGTTAAAGATTTTGGGCTTTGTTTCCAACATTGTTATTTTAAATTGTGGTTGAAGCAATAGGAAATTGCTTGTGCCCTGCCAGCTCCGAGCAGGACTGGCAATCTAAACTCTGTCCCACCCCAACTCACTGAGAAGATGCCCTTCCTTCTCACCCTGCAATGAGCTGCACATTCCCTTGGAAATTGTCAGGGGGTTCTTAAAGACACCAAGTCCCACTCAGGGCTTTTTGCTCTGGTTTGGCACTGGAGAAGGGCAATTCTTCCTCCATCAGCTCCAGACTGCACTGCCTCAGGAACACGGCCCACTTCACCAGGTTGGGCCCACTTGTGGCACTTCCAGAGGAGGAAGAAAGTGCAATGGCACAATTCCAGCCCAAAAGGAAGGAAGAGTGGGACAGACAGAACACTCTCTGCAGATCCAGGCATTCAGCGGGGACTCTGGAGAGTTTGGGTTCTTGCCAGTGGCATGTGTGTCCCTGACTGCAATCTCTTGGCCTGCACGAGAGTCTCACTCACCTGCAAAAGCAGAAAGCTCCGTCGCTGTGCTCGCAAGGGGCTCGTCTGATGCAAAGCTGTCAGAGCCCTGTGAGGGGAGAGCGGGCCCAGCCGTGCCCGGGGCTGAGCCCCAGCAGAGCCCTGGCAGAGCCCGGAGCAGCCTCAGCATCGGCAGAGCCCGGCTGTGAGGAGAGAAACCAGAACCCGCCCGTCAGCTGAAGCCTCCTGTCCCCTTGTCCCAGCCGCCCGCAGTGCCCAGGCCGTGCTGCACCTGCTCAGAGCTGCCAGAGCGGGATGCTCCTGAGCCCGCTGCTGCCTCCCAGCACTGCTATTCCCCCCGTGCCGCAGAGATGAGGGATCCACACAAAAGGAACCAGACCAGGAGCCGACACTTTCATTGCCTGCCAGAAATGGGTCTCATTTTGCTCTGCATTCCTTTCCTAGCAGGTGTTATCTATTAAAAACAAGAGAAAAAAGAAAAGAACCAGAAAAAGTATGAGAGATAAAACAAAACCCAAATGTGGAGTGAAAAGTCTTCTGCAACTTTGGATTCAGAGGTAATTGATATTTTTTAAAAGAGAACTCAGTTATTTACCTTTTTTTTGTTTCATTCAGTACTTACATTGTTTTCCTTCCTTCCTTCCTTCCTTCCTTCCTTCCTTCCTTCCTTCCGAATTCCTTCCTTCCTTCCTTCCTTCCTTCCTTCCTTCCTTCCTTCCTTCCTTCCTTCCTTCCTTCCTTCCTTCCTTCCTTCCTTCCTTCCTTCCTTCCTTCACAAGCAGCTTCTCACCCACTGAAGGGGTGCAAAGCAGCAGGATCCCCTCCCAATTGGGGTCCCTTCACCCTCCCAAATGTGGGGACTTCACCTCAGCCCCCCAAATTGCGGGGGGTTTACGGCACCTTCCCCAAATTCACTGCAACCTCCCAGAAGCCACTTAGAGGCCCCAAAATTGTGAAAAAGCAGCAGGAGCCTCCCCAAAAGTGGCTCCTGGTTTTCCTCCCTGAAATGCCCCACTTCAAGTGCCCAAACCACCCCATCACTCCTAAACTTCATCCCACTCCCACGATGCCACCCCCATCCCCATCCAACCCATCCCATCCCATCCCATCCCTCCTGGACACCAATTCCTCTTCTGTGGTTCCTGATTCCCTACACCGGGGCCTTGGGGCTGACGGATCGAGCCATTTGGGGCTGCCATCGACACATTGGGGCTGGCATTGAGTTTATTGGAGGCACCCGCTCAATCCCTCCATCCCAAATGGGAGCTTGGAACCTCTCCTCAGGCCTTGCTGTGCCCATGGGCTCACCTCAAGTCCCAAAATGAGAGCCAGGGCCCCACAGCCCATTCAGAACCTCTCAACATTGCCAGAAACAGCAGCATCCTTCCCAAAATGGGCTCCCCGGCTCCCTGACAATAGGTTCCCCTTCCAAGTACCAGAGCCCCCCTCTCAGAACCCCTCCCGAAGCATTGGGGGCACCCCAAAACTGCCTCAGGAACGGGACATAGCCTGAAATCCCTTCAGGAATGTGGGATACCCCAGAACCCACTGAGGAACGGGGTCCCCCCGGCCTCATCATGCGCAGCCTTCAGCTGTCTCAGGCAGAGCCCATCCCGCCCTCAGCAGCCCCAGCCCAGCCCAGCCCAGCCCAGCCCAGCCCTCCTGGGCAGGAAGCCCCAATGGCTGAGCCGGCCTGGGACACTTGCAGGGATGCAGGGGCAGCCGCAGCTTCTCGGGCCAGCCTGTGCCAGGCCCTGAGCGCCCTGCCAGGGAACCATTGCTGCCCCACATCCCATCTCAGCCTGCCCTCGGGCAGCGGGAAGCCGTTCCCTGGGGCCTGGCCCCGCAGGCCCTTGGCAAGAGTCTCTCTCAGCCAGCAATTGCTGCTCCTCCCTGCTGCGGGGCCCAAGCTGCAAGTTGATTTTCTGCCGCTGGCCCCGGCCCAGCCCCGAGCCAGGGCCAGCACCTTGCCCTGGAGCTCTGCGGGCGCTGCCTTTGTGCGGCCGCAGCGCAGCGGCCGCAGCTCGGAGCTG
Organism: Corvus cornix cornix; assembly: GCF_000738735.6. NCBI lineage: Eukaryota > Metazoa > Chordata > Aves > Passeriformes > Corvidae > Corvus > Corvus cornix. The sequence continues at coordinate 346,765 of NW_024108692.1, forward strand.
CCCTTTGTGTCCCCGCCGGCAGCTGGCACAGCTGGCAGGGGCCGGGCCAGGGCCGGGCCAGCCCCGGCCTTCCCGGCTCTGGGACACAGCGGTGGCAGCCCCAGCCTTCCAGCCCTGCACACGCTCCCACACAAGCCTCCAGAGCCGCGGCCACGCAACGCAACTGACCGGCCGCTGACCCCCCAGCCTGGCCTGATGGCCATTCCTCTGCCCACACCTCGGCCAAGCTCCCCTTGGCCACCTCCTGAGCCACAGTGCCACAGACAAGTGGCACATACAGGTACAGAGCTCTGCCCAGAGCTGACAGGGAACGTTCATTAAACAGAAAAACCACCAAGAAAAAGAGAACTGCCCCCAGCAGAGCTGTTCCCTCCTGCAGTAGTTACACCTGCACACCCACAGCACCTGAGACTGCAAGCAATGAGCATTCCCTGGGCACATGTGCAGCCCAAGCAGCTCGAGGACAGCCTTGCAGCAGGACTGCTCTCAGCTGAGCCAAAAAGGCCCCTCTGGCAGCTCTATGATTCGCCCCACACCGGGCCAAGAGACACTTCCCAGACAAAGTCCAAGAAGCGGGTGTTTGCTTTATTCAGCGCGCTGGGTGTGCGGGGATTGCTCCTCCAAACGCCCACCCCAGGCACACGGCAGATTACAAGATGTGGTTCCATGTTGCAGTGGGGATCCTGCAACATGCATATACCAAACCAGGAGTCCCGTGGAAAGGAAATATATATGGACAAATTCTTGCTAGATGTTTCAGAGATGTTTATTTCTCCAGCCGCATGGCCGGAGCTCTGCCGAGGAACTGTTCCAGTCACGGGACCAAGGGTCCTTCTGCCCGCGCAGGGAACACAAACCAACCAATGGAACGAGGCTGAGCAGGGGCAGGGAAACCCCGTGTCTGTGCCCTCAGGGCCCCTCTCCCAGGGCTACACGGCAGGGGAGGGACCCCAACACCTCACCCGTTTTATTTAATAAAAGGAGAATGAAAACAACTGGATAAACATAACAAGAACAGTTTCAAAACAAAACAAGCCACCCTCCTGAGTCTTTAAATGTCCAAACAGATTCTGTGGAACATCTTAGGGCTGACAGAAGGGAGACAGAACTCTCTCAGCATGCTTTGTGGGGGAAACTGAGGCAGGAGAGGGTTTAACTTCTTCCCTCCCCCTTTTCATCCCCCACTCGGCATTGGAAAGGGATTTTGGGGAAACAATTGGCAAAAGCATGGTTTGTGAGGGAAACCATGGATGAAAAAATGGATTGGGAATACACTGGGGGTAATAGGACATAGGGTAAAAGGGAAAGGTGGGATTAGGAAAGGGAGACTGTAGGGGGGGCTTACAATGGAGATATTGTCTAACATGACTACGATTTTTTGCATATATACTGCCTTTTACAGGAACACCATCAGGCCCAGTGACCTGCGATGCTTGTAACCCTTTTCTCCCTAGTACAATTTTGAATTCCACCACCTCTCCATCTCCCAAGCTTGGGATGCCTTTTTCAGGGTTACTCTTTTTAATAGCAGTTCTATGCATGAATATGTCTTGCTGGTTGTCACACCTTGTTATAAAACCATAATTTTGCTTAACATTATACCATTTTACTATCCCTAAGATCTTAGCTAGTATGATTTTTTCCTTTTTTCGAGTGGCTACTGTTTTCTGTCTCGCTGCGTCTTTGCTCTCTCTTTTGGTTGCTCCCGTGTTGGAATTGTCGGAGCTGCTCGTGCCCGCGCGCTCTTCCCGGGGTCGCGTTCGGGGCTGCGCGGGCCGGGCCGGGCCCCGCCGCTCAGTTCTCCGCGCGTCGCCTCCTCTGGTCGCAGCTTCGCTGCCGCTGCCAGGCGCTGCACCCACGTCTCGGCCGGGCTCCCGAGCGACGACTCCCCCGCGCTCTGCTCCAGCGCGCGTCTCGGCTGGGCGCGGCTCCGTTCTACCGCCATCGCCGCCAGCCGCTGCCCATGTGCCGCCCCTCTCAATCGGGTGTTCACGGGGCTCGCTCCACCACGCGCTGCACACGGCCGGGCGGGCATCGCCGGGTCCCACCGCTCCTCGCTCCGCCGCCGACACTGCGGCTCACTTGGCTCCGCCCGCACGCGGGAATTGCCTCGCTGCTGCTCGCAGAGCACTCGGTGCACGTGGCCTGGGCCGCACGGTCCCTGAGCCAGGACACAGCTGACATTGCTCAACAGTCTCAGTAATTAAATAATATTCACGAAAATATTCTTCCATCGGCATATATTTTGACTCAAATATTAACTGTGTCCAAACGGTTTTCCAAAAGCCCTTGGTAAGAATTAAATCCCAAGAAACATAGAAAAAGTTCTTAAACAACCATGCCAGGAAGTGTTTCAGTTCTTTTTGAGCTTGAATCAAGCTAAAATTTACAAATCGTTGTTCAAGAATCATTTTAAGTTTAAGATAAATGTCCATATGCGGCTCTGAGAGCCAAGAGTCTTCCCACGGTTCCTCCATAGTTTAGATATGGAATAGCAAAGCAAAACCAAGAAGAGGAATCCAAAGTTTCCACGGTTTACTCACACAAATCAGTCGCTTAGGGATCGGGGATCGTTCTGTTCACAAATCTCCACCATTATGTTGCAGTGGGGATCCTGCAACATGCATATACCAAACCAGGAGTCCCGTGGAAAGGAAATATATATGGACAGACAGATTCTTGATAGCTGTTTCAGAGATGTTTATTCCTCCAGCCGCATGGCCAGAGCTCTGCTCAGGAACTGTTCCAGTCACGGGACCAAGGGTCCTTCTGCCCGCGCAGGGAACACAAACCAACCAATGGGAACGAGGCTGAGCAGGGGCAGGGAAGCCCCGTGTCTGTGCCCTCAGGGCCCCTCTCCCAGGGCTACACGGCGGGGGAGGAGACCCCAACAGTTCCATTTCAGGTATATTCATTGTTTTTCCTAGAAAAGGTGTGGTTGTGCAAACCATTTCTCAGAACTCGTTATTATCAGTAGCACATGCGGAGCGCAGGCCCAGGGCTCCCTGGTGGTCGCGCTCAGGAAGGCTCGGTGGGCATTTGATGAAGGCTGAACGTCTTCCTCGCTCTGCACTTTTCACCTTTCTCCTCTCAGCATGCGCAGTCTCTTGGCAGCTGTTTCAGCAGTTTCCTCACTGGTTTTAGCCAGCTTCTGCTCCCTATCTCTTTTGCCAAGTTATTCAGCTAGCTTCTACACTGGTTACAATGTACCTTATTCTAGCCCCAGTATACCCAAGCATGCTGAAGTAAAACGATTTTAACCCTTTCAGGATGATTTACTGAATTAAATTTTAAAAATACTTTCTCCTGCATCCCTGTGAATAAGAGAGACCAAGGACTCTTTGCTATTATGTGGAAGAATCTTGACACAGGGAAAAAAAACAGCTCACCAAGACAGTCCTGCCTGAGGGTTTAAGGAACAGCCCAACTATGATCAGAAATCGGCTGGCAAAGAAACTGGAGAACTGAAGAAATCAGCAGCTGAGAATTGCTGCATCCAACAGCACAACAGTGAGTTTGTGCTGTGAACATCAACGACATGTACCTCGTGCCATGTTACTGAAATAGGGTAATGTTATTCTGAAAATGTTTGCTGTCAACCCTGATACCTCTCTGTTCCCAGCACCAACCGATAATGTATGTGAGTATGACTGTCTGCAGACCGTGGAAGAAGCCTATTCCAGCACACCAGACCTGGTGTCAAGATCCGATTATTAAGGTTCTTTAGAAATACCTCTGCCCGAATTAAGGTGCAAACGAGACCATATGCCAGTGACAATAGTATGGGTTTTATTGGTAGCAAATATGAGAGAGAGAGAGGGAAAGAAATAGAAAATAGGTGGCGGGGGGGCGGGACAGAAAGAGAGTGATGGACACAGAATAAGGAAAATACCGCTGCTCTGTGGATCCCAGCGATGTTCCGTTGATCCTCTCCAGCTGGTCTTCTTGGTGGTGAAGGTCCCCCCACAAAGCATAGGATCCCAGGGGTTGATAACACCCTCAAGCCAGGTGGCAATGGCCAGGCATGTCCCCCTGGGGGAGGGGGGCAGTCTCTCACAGCAGACTCTGGGTCCGTAGCATCACGTGCAGTCCTCTGGTGCAAAGCCTCTGGGGAGCACTTTGGGGGGTCTCTGACGGGTTGTGACTCCCCCTGGGCTGTCTCTCACGTGAAAGTCCCGTGAATGTGGCCTGTGGGGCTGAGGGTGCCACAGCTGGGCCGGTTTGTATAACTGAGGATGGGTGTTCAGTGCCTCTGAGCAGAGGTTACGCCAGCCCCTGAAAACTCCTCCTCCCTCCTCGGTTGTGGGGGAGTCTGTGTAAACCTGACTTCTGTGAGCTGTGCTCTCCCCCACCCCAAACTCAGCCGGGAATGATTCTCAGCGCAGCTGGTGGCTTTGGCCTTTTGTGGCTGCATTCCTTTCCCTCAGCCTGAGATGACTGAACTATGCGTTTCCCTTTATCTAATCAGCAGTTTGACTTTCAGTTCAAAGTCCAACTCTTCAGGGAAGCTTCTTTGGTTGTAGCTTCTTTATAATGAGCAAAACTTTCTATCAATGTTTGAGGCATGAACTATTTTCAGTCTCTGACACCTGGGGAACGTGCCTCCAGAAGATCCAGACTGGACGCTGTATGCAGAGGAGAGCAACTTCATGCAAGGCAGCAAACGAGTTATCCAGTGACAACCACGAACTGGGTGACTGGGGATGAAGCCTTGCCATCAGATGTGTCATTGCAGGGAGCTAAACTGATTCCATCAATGAAAAATCTAGAGCTGAGCAAAGTCATCTGGAAGGAAAGAAGACTGGCAACTATACAAGGTACTGGAATTGAACACACTGAACAGATCCATGCACGGCTACGGAGTATTTGGGAGTCTAGAGAAGCAGCTTTTATGCATTGCAAGGTTCATCAAAACAGGGAAACAAGTCCCAAATATAAAAGAATCATTCTGCTGATAAAATAGTAAAAGGGGTTGCAGAAAAAGGCATCTTAACGGTGGTGCCGCAGAGGGAAATTAATTTGTTAATGTTTTCCTCAAAGTGTTATCAAAAGGACCATCAGTTTTCTGGCACAAAAGCTGAAATCAAAGAAAGCGAATGGACTGTTACACCAGAGGCACAGATTGTAGTCCCACCTCAGTGAGAACATGAAGACACTCATAAGAGAACAGAAAACCTTTTGAAACATCTGAAGAAGGAAGTAATAAAAGAAGAAATAACAGATATTGTACAATCTATAGTAAGCAAATGTGAAATCTGCTATATATGGTTACTGAACTGGGCCTGGATAAAAGAAACCGTTCATACTACTTATATCTGTAGTTGTTCTTTGCATAGTAGCTGGCTGTACGATGCGATGCTGTGGTTAACTATGGCATAGAGACTAGACAAGGTAGAGCCTTGTTAGTCTCTAAAAAATGGAGGAAATGATGCTGAGTGATTTTTGCCTTTTTTCTGTATGTATTCTCTGTATTCTTTACGCATATATTTGTAGCTTATTATTGTATTAGTAGCTAGTCCCAGTGCATTTCCCTACCTTTTCCTTAGGCAGAAAGACAAAACACATTCCAGAGCTCTAAGCCCCGGGAGGTACAAGGCCTCTATGCTACCTTGGTTCTTCTTGGGAACCAAGGCTGAAAATAGCTCTTCAAGACACATTTTCATTAACAAACTTTAGTTCCATCTGAGGGGGGATGATTCAGAGTGGAATCGGGGTAAATGACTTCACCTTTTATGTCTCTAAATGGTGATTTTTGTCAAATATACTAATTTCCTAAACGTATAAAACTGTATGCACCCCTGTGGGAGGTGGGCATTTTGTGGATTTTTCCCTATCTGCTCCTGGAGGCCTCCAATCAAGACCAGCCTTTATATTAGCTCCTATACCAATATTATCTCAAAAGTGTGTTGTTTTATTTCTAGGGCCTTCAAGGCATCACCAACAATCCCAGCCTGGGCCTGGGAGCGTTGTCCAAACACTCCTGGAGCTCTGGCAGCCTCGGGGCCGTGCCCATTCCCTGGGAAGCCTGGGCAGTGCCCAGCACCCTCTGGGGGAAGAACCTTTCCCTGATATCCAACCTAACCCCCCCCCAACACAGCTCCAGCCCTTCCTTGGGGTTCTGTCACTTGAGAGGAGAGAGGATTAAAAAGCCCTTCCCACCCTCACAAATCACCAAATGGGTAAGATTGGAAGGGACCACTTGAAGTCTTCTTGTCCAAACTCCCCACCCAAACAGGGTCTCCTAGAGACCATTAGGCAGATTTATGTCTAGTTGGATTTTGAGTATCACCAAAGAAGGAGTCTCCACGATCTCTCTCAGAACTGGTTTCAGTGCTGAGTCACTCTCAGTGACTAATGTAATTCAGTAATGAAGTTCTTCCTTGTGTTTAGGTGGAAATTCCTTTGTTTTTGTTTCTGCCCATTGCTTCTCATCCCATTACTCAGCACCACCAAGAAGAGCCCAGCTCCATCTTCCTGACACCCACCCTTCAAACATTTCTGTCCATTGATGAGGTCCCCTCTTGGCCTTCTCTCCTCCAGACCAAACAGGCCCAGCTCCCTCAGCCTCTCCTCACCAGAGAGATGCTCCAGTCCCCTGATCATCTCTGTAGTCCTCAGTTAGGCCTGTCCCAAGAGCTCCAGGTTTCTCTTGAACTGAGGAACCCAGCACTGAACACAGAGCTCCAGATGTGCCTCACCAGGGCTGCTCCTCCCTTGGAAGTTGGCAAAGCTCTTCCTAAGGCAGCCACTGGCCTCCTTGGCCACAAAGACACATTGCTGACTCTTGGACAACTCTTTGGCCACCAGCACCCCCAGGTCCTTCTCTGCAGAGCTACTTCCCAGCGGGTCAGCCCTGAGCCTGGAATGGTGCTGGGCTTATTCCTTCCCAGGTTCTTTCAATTGGTTTGGATGGATTGACTGCAGGAGGTTGGGGAAAGAGCGCAGGCTCTGTGGGCATTCCTGAGGACTTGGCAAAGGCCTGGGGGGCAGGATGGAGAGCAGGGACCCTCTCCCTCCATCTCCCCAGACAGGATCTGTGGGCCATGGGAGACAACACTCTGTTATGAGGAAGGCGAGTGGGTAGGACTTGGATACATTTACCACATCACGTTGTACCTACACACTCTCTTCAAAGACAACAGAACAAAGAGGGGTCTTGAGCACCTGCAGATAACATTTCAGCACAGAGTTGTTTCAGAGTCATGGATCACAAAAGCTGAGAGGCCCAGAAAAGCTGACTTTAGTCACAGGATGGATTGTGGAGGTGCACCCCATAACTAAAGTCAGCTTCTCTGGGCCTCTACCCAGATAGGGACTGTCCCTCCCCATCCCCTCTGAGGAGCTGAGCAGGACAAGCTCACAGGGTGGTTGGGCTGTAGAGCAGCTTTTGCCTTCTGAGAGATGGAAGTCTGCTCAGCAATGGCCCTGCTCACCTTGGTTCCTCTCCAGGTCTCCTGTGAGGAGCTGGAGCTAATGCTTTCAGAACCCCTTCCTCTTCTGTAAAGCTTCTTCTGGAGTTTGAATTTCTTCCAAAGCTTCTTCTGGAGTTTGAATTATTTGAGAGAGATGCTGGAATACCTTCTCCATCCAGGATTCCAGGGCCCTTGCAATTTCCTCCTCTTTGTTTCCTGTGAAGAAAAAACGATGTCACTGGGTCACTGATGATTCCTCCTTGAGGGGGACACCAGCTATCTGACACAAGGATGTCCAAAGGCTCTGATTTAACATCCCTGACAGAGGGTCTCTTCTCAGGGCGCTCCTGTGGGTTTGGTTTTTTTATCTTTCCTCATTCCCCCTTAGAAAGCCTCACCTCCCAGGAATTCCATTTGGCCATGGAGGTAAAATCTGGAAATGGTTTTCCCTTTGCCTTCTGACTTTGAGCAGGGAGGGAACAAGAAATCAGAGCAAACTTTCATCCCTTTTCAACCTCTCATTTGTGCTTTCTATAGCTCAATAAACAGGGCACCAGCTTTGAAAAGTGGGCCACAGGCTTAATTCTAAGCCCACAATGGCTTGAGCCAGCAGGAATTCCAGGCCTTTCCCTGGACTCCTCTGGGCTGCTCCTTGCCATGGCTTTGCTCGCTGCAGCTGGATCAAGAGCAGGACCCACGGTCAGGGAAGGCTGATCGTCCCTCAGCTTTCCCTGCCCTGGGGGCAAGAGGCTGTTCCCAATACACTTTGTGTCCTGCCTGAGGCAGGCCCAGGGGCACCATCTGGGGACAGCCAGGCCCACACTGGAGTCTGTGCCCCAGCTGACTCCTTCTCCTTCCCAGCACCAGCTCCTGGCACGCAGAGCTGCTCTCCACAGGCCCTGCGCTCACAGACACGTCCAGGCTCTGCTCAGGGAAGCTCCTCTCCCCGCTGATCATCAATAGGGACACAAGGCTGATCTCGCATGTGCCCCAGTGTGGGACCAGCAGTGGGGCAGCAGGAGAAGGGCAGTGGGGAAAGGGAGAGAGATGGGGACAGGACTTCCTGGGGAGAACCTTAACAAGTATCAGGCAATGAGAGAACTCCCAGCACACACCCTCTCCAAAGATGAGGGTGAGGAGAGGGACTTTGGCCCCCTGCACCTGCAGAGAACACTTCAGCATGGAGGTGTTTCAGTGCCATGGATCACAAAGCTGTTCCCTACATAAGGACTGCCCCTCCCTGTCCCCTTTGAACAGTTGAACAGGATGAGCTCACAGGGTGGTTGGCCTGTAGAGCAGCTTTTGCCTTCAGTGAGATGAAAGTCTGCTTGGCAATGGCCCTGCTCACCTGGTATCTTCTCCAGGTCTGCTCTGAGGCGCTCAAGATCAAGCTTCGTGGACTCCGGCCATTTATGTACATACTCTTCCAGATCTTCAGTTTTTCGACAGAGATTCTTGAGCTTCTTCTGCAACCTGGATTCCAGGGCCCTTGCAATTTCCTCCTTTTTCTTTCCTGTGAAGAAAAAACGATGTCACTGGGTCACTGATGATTCCTCCTTGAGGGGGACACCAGCTATCTGACACAAGGATGTCCAAAGGCTCTGATTTAACATCCCTGACAGAAGGTCTCCTCTCAGGCCCCTCCCTGTCCCCTTTGAACAGCTGAACAGGATGAGCTCTCAGGGTGGTTGGGCTGTAGAGCAGCTTTTGCCTTTAGAGAGATGAAAGTCTGCTTGGCAATAGCCCTGCTCACCTGGTATCTTCTCCAGGTCTGCTCTGAGGCGCTCAAGATCAGAGGGTTTGAATTCCTGTAATTTTTTGAATACTCTTTTTAGAGGTTCCATTTGTTTCCTGAGGTAAAGGAAGTTCTCGTTCAGCTTGGAGTCCAGGAGCTTTGTGGTCTTCTCCCTCTCTCTCTCTCCTGTAGAAAAAGACTGCTGTCAGCGAGAAACTGACATTGCTCGTTTGAAGGGGAGACCACCCATCCTGCCTGAGGATGATCAAATCCTTTGTTTTAAAGTCCCTTCTTGAGGGTCTCTTCTTGGGTCTTCCCACAGGTTGGGTTTTTATTTCCTCTCCTCCAGGCTGTCCTGGTCTGTGCTGGGAAAACCCCACTGCTGGAGCAGCTCTGTCCCCTGGGAGCCTGGGATCGTGGGCATCTGCATGGGGGTAGGGAATAAACAAAGGAAGGCTGGAGGCCCTTGGAAGTGGGGATTTATGGAAAGGTGGGATTGTTTATCTGACTGTGCTGGGCCCTCATGCACAGCAGGCCTCTGGATCTCCTTCTTGCTTGGCAGGGTTTAGTTTCCAGGTAGTGTGGGCAAGGACTGGCACTCACCTGCACAGAAAAGTTTCTGCCTTTTGCCCCTGGAGGAAATCCCAGGATGAAATTCCTCCTTCAGGTCCAAGAAAAGAAAGGAAATCCCAGAAGGGATGTACTATGGCCTTGAAATCATTACCAATTGCCAGGAGCACCCTCTGCTAGAGCAGGACGTGTCTGTCATCCAAGGGGGATGTCCCTCCGGCCAAATTCATCCCACCCCGAAGGCCGGGCCTGCGGCTGTGCTCTGGGAGGGGTTCTGCAGGCAACATACTCGGGAGAGATCCCCACTGGCCTCACTTCTCTCAGGGATAACACATCGCATCCCAAGGGTTCCCAAGGATGAGAACAGACAAGAGAAATGGGATCCAGCACACTTACTTCGTCTTTCGAGTATCCATCCTGCAGCTCCATAAATAATTTCGCACGCAGCCAGCACGGCACCTGGACATCAGGTTCATATGAAAATAAAATGAAAAAGAAAAAAGGAACATTTAACAAGGACCTTTCCCTAAGGAACTCCAGGACTGCACTGAGCAGTTCTGGGGCAGAGCACATCCTGCAGCTGGCCCAGGAGCCATGAGGTGCTGTGGACCAGGAGCCCCAGAGCAGTGCTGGGGGGTTTCTGACCCTTGGGGCCCACTGAGGCTCTCCTGGGCCAGGAAGCTGCCTCAGCTGCCACAGCATTCAGGCACCACTCAGGTGCCTCGGCACCAGCCCACCAGAGCACAGCCACCCACGAGAGGGTAAGACTGTCCTGCCTCACACTCCAGGAGTGGAGAGGGACCCCCAGCTCCCTTCAGTGACCCTCGGCACATTCATTTCAGCCTGACTCCTCAAAGTCTTGCTCAGCAACACCCCCTGCTAGGGTAGGATGTGTCAAAGAAGGTCACCACTCTGACCAAATTCCTCAATTCAATCCCAAGCCAAGGCCAGGCCTTCTGCTGTGCTCTGGAAGGGGTTCTGCAGGTAACATGCTTGGGGGAAGAGACCTCCACTGGCCTCACTCCTCTCAGGGATAACACATTGCATCCCAAAGGTTCCCAAGGATGGCCGCAGACAAAAAGAATGGGATCCAGCACACTTGCCTGTGTATTTGAATACTTTCCTTCCTTCTCGCCATTAGGTTCACACAAAAATAAGAAGAAAAATGAAAAAAGGGAAACTTTGCTGTGGTATTTCCCCAAGGATTTCAACAATGCATTAAAGAGCTTTTTTGGAACACACACATCCCTTATACTACTCAAACCTCTGATCTACACAGGGTTTTTAAAATTACTTATTTTCCCTGCCATCACTGTCTAACAGAAGAAATGCAGCTCTTACCAACTCTTCTTGCCATGTCCTCGGTTCCTGCCTCCTGCGTCCTCTTCTCAAGGTTCACTCTGCAGTGCAAGGGAAAAGGGGAGCAAAATTTCTGTGGTGGGCACAGGACTACAGAAGAGAAGGCAATAATAAAATGTTCTGTTGTAGTCCCAGCTGGTCCCAAACCCATCTTGGCTGCACTGGAGCTCCCTGAGAATTCTCACAGCCACACACATTGTCTTCGTTGGTCAGAATAAAGACGACCTGCCTTTGCAGAGTGCAGAACCAGGTGTTCAACCCCAGCTATGATTTTCTGCAGAGGAAAGGGACCATTGTCCATTCCTTCAGACTCAAATCCTGGAGGTTATCCTGACCAGCTATGAAGAAATCTATGGAGAAAGGACAGGGGTGACCTTGGCTGGCTGCCAGATGCCCACCAAGCTGCTCACTCCCCCTCCTCAACTGGACAGGAGGAAAAACTACAACTGAAGCGCTCACATAAAGCCTGGGACATCCCTCACCTGTTGCCATCATGGGCAAACCAGATTCCGTCTGGGGACGATTGCTTTGCTTTCTTGGCAATTCCCAACAGAGCAGCAAGGCGAGTAACAAAGACAAAACTGAAACCACCTCACTCCCACGCTCCCCTCCTCCTGGTTGTGAACACACAGGTGCAGGTGGCTCGGGGACAGCTGCAGTGCCAGGTGCAGCTCGAGACAAGAGCCCATGAACTGCCAACAAAGCACAACAAAGGGCCCCAAGAGCACTGGCACAGCTGGAGGAGGGACACTGAGAGACACGGCAGGAGCCAAGGGCTCAGGAGAAAGCCAGACTTGAGCCTTGGGTCCTCAAACTGTGAGGGAATAAAACTGAGGGGTTCCTTTGTCTGGGAAACAGCTCAGGCTGTTTCTGTTACTGTGCCAGGAAGAAATGGCTTTATGGAAGGAGACATCTGAGACTCTGCCATGGGAAACCTGGGCTGGAACTGGGGAGGACACAGGGGCTGAGTGTGGGATTGAGGACTGTGGGGAGTCCAGCAAGGCCCGTTGGGGCACTGGAGCCGTGGCTGCAAAGGGACTCTGGTCCCAGCACTGAAAGTCTCTGGTGGTGGGAATGTGATGGCCAGAGAGCCTCGGGAATGGTCAGACTGGGGAGTTCCCTTAACATCCTCTTCTGCACAACTGCCTGCAGAAAGCATGGCCTCGCTGACCCTTCCAACAAAGGCCCCTGTCCCTTCTGACCAGATCACAGAACCACAGAACCTGGTTGGAAGAGACCTTCAAGATCACCAAGTCCAACCCATTCACCGAGTCCAACCCATCAGAGCAGCAATGACGAGGTGAAGGCAGAAGGCAGAAATGGGGATTGATCAGAAATGAGGAAAGGTCTGCTCGGGGCACAGCTCACTGCTGTGCTCTGCTCTCCCTCTCTTTCTTGCACTCCATTTCCCTGTGCTGTCTGCTCTTTGTGACTTTTTGTTTTCTTTGCCAAGGGCCATGTTCCAGAGAAGGAGGAGGACCAGGTCAAATGGGGGTGAATTAAGAAACTCCTTGCCAAAAGCAAGAATCTTGCATGTCAAGAAAGCTTTCCTGGTGTTCAAGAGGAGTTGAAACCTGGCTGAGAAAGAAAGCTCCACTGAGAACTAGAAATCAAGAAATGCCAGCAAGGACCCATCAGAAGTCACAGCCCCAGGGCCTGTCGGTGTCCCTCGGGTCTAACCCCAGCATTGAACCCTGCTCTGTTTCTTCAGACGGCTTTTCCTAATCTGCTCTAGTCAGAAAGGAGGGAAAGAATGTAAGTGGCATAAGCCACTCAGTATTTGAGGGTTATTTCTCCTGAAAGCAGAGCAATAGAGTGACGGCTTCCTAAACAGTAACAATGAACAGATGATGTGCACGTGGAGCTGCCATGAACAGGCCTCTGCTATTGATAAGTGATGAACGCAGACATTTAGCTCAGATCACCACTCATGGAAAGATGGTTGTGCTTCCAGGAATGGGTCACCCCACTTCTCACAGTCAGAGAGAAATTGTTCTCTTGTCTCTCCTTGTCTCTCTCTCATACTCTGAAGGAGCCCTGACAACTGGTTTAGACAGGAAACTTATTTTATGCAGTGCCAGATCTGCAATCCTCAGCCACAGCTGAAGCTTTGAGAGGAAAAGGAAGGGGAGAAAGACAAGAGAGGGGAGGAGAAGGAAAAGTTAAAGGAAGTGGGGGAAGAGGGGAGAAAGAAAAAGTACAGCCAGGGGAAAAAAAAAAGAAGAAATTCTCTCTTCTGCATTGTCAGTGAGGTCTCTGCTGGCCAGAGACCAATGGACTGTGAGCGGGAAGGGACAACAGACTTTGCACGGGAATTCTATGAAATATTAACTTTATTAACTCCCTCCAACCCTTCTTGACCAGTCCCCCACCCTCTGCAGCAATGCTGGGCCTTGATGAGGCAAAGACACTGAAAGCCCTGAGGGCTCTGGAGGGCAGTGTTGGAAATAATGGAACTTTTGAAAGTTTTTACTTTATTTCTCCAGTCAGGCTTGGTTTGCCTTTGCCCGAGGGAAAGGAATTTTAGGATTTTTTCAGGGGACATTGCACCACTCCTCATAGGATGAGCTTAATATCTCAACAGACTGGGCGTAGCCCAGAAGATGCACAAAAAATAACAACCATCAACACCCATCGACAGACATCAACCCCAGATGTTGCACCCTGGCATGGTTGGAGATGCTTGGTCTGGAAAAGACTGATAAGGGAATCAAGGAGTGAGGGCTGAATTAGCATTAGAGGCAAAGGAACCCGTGGCCAATAAGAAACCACATATTAGAAAAATTGTGTCATTTGGGACCAATGAATGGGAAGTGCTTTGAGTTTTTTGCTGTATAAATCTGCAGGAAGCCTGGTAAAAGGCATGTGTGTATGGAATATTTTCCATGGCACATCCGAGCCAGAATAAAGCAATGCCTGATTCTCCATCACTTCAAATACAGTGTTAGAGGGTTTTTATTTTCCTCCCAAATTTTTGGTGACAGCAGCAGGGCTCCTTCAAGCCTCAGCAGAGCCCAGTGAAGGCCCCAGGGTGGTTCAGGGAGTGTCCTTTTCCCATTCAATTCTCTCTGGCAGAACTGGACATAGCATTTGAGGGGCCCCAGCAGTGCCCAACCCAGGGGATGGTCACGGCCCATGAAGCCTTGTGAGGAGGGGGTGTCATTGCTGTGTATTGCCAGTAGCAATTCCATTGGCCTTGCCCAGAGGGGCGACTGCAGGTGCAGATTGCTCTGCTGCAGATGTTTCTGTTTGGGCAGAGTCATTGCTGGTTTTGTTGCTGCAGACACTTAGGGAAATCCCACCAGCACCTGAAGGACATCTGGAGGACTCCCACCCCAGTGACCCACCAGGGCAGAGGTTCCTGACTGCCACAGCCCCGCTGTTGCTGGGCAGGTGTGGTGTAAATGTGCTGGGCACAGGGGTTAAACCCTTCCCCTGCCTCTGCTCCTGCTCACACAGCCCAGGGCTGTGCTGTTGGCTTTCTGTGCTGCTGGCTCATGTGCTCCACCTCCCATGTGCTGCCTTTTCACCCTGGAGCTCACTCAGTTCAGCCAAGAGCCTCAAGAGATGAGTGCTTTACTCACGGCTTCTTGGAGAGACCATTCCTGCCCTTGGAACAGGCTGCCCTGTAGGGCCTACCAGATTTCCTGAGTTCCTTCACCCTTCAGAGCTGCTGCCCCTGCCACCATCTGGTTCAACACCCCGAGTTCATCCTCTGGAGCCCCAGCTCTGTGCTCTGCTGCTGGCCTTAGTCCCTGCCCTTTGGTGCCTGGGACCCCACTATGTCCCGGCTGTGACAGCCCAGGCTGGCACTGATGAGCTCATCCCTGACCAGCTCTTCCTTGTGGGCCACCACCAGGTCCCCGTGAGCATCCCCCCTTTTCACCCACCAGGCAGCTCTGCTGAGCCGTCACCCCAGCATCCCCCACGCTGTTGGAGCCCTGCTGCTTTGCCTGCCCGTGAATGCCAGGGCAGTTACCATTCCCCATGGGAACCTGCTCACTGGCCTGGACACTTCTCAGAAGAGGCTCTCAGGCCTCTTCTGCCAACTTTCCCTGGTCAAGCAGTTTCTGAACTGCCAAGACAGTGTCCCCCTTTCTGAGCCCTTCACTGCTCACTCTAAGTCAAATCGACCTTTGCCCATCCTGTGGAGGATCTCCTCCATGTGTTCAAGCTGCTCCTCACACCTCCCGTCCTCATCCTCCCTGCCACTCCCTCCGGCAGAGCCTCTCCCCTTCCCCTGCGTTCCACCCATGTTCAAGCACAGCCTTCCAAACCATTTAGGGATGGTTCTGACTCAGAAAAAAATTATGTAGAGAGCTTCTGAGCTCAAAGCCAGCAATTTCAGGTTCTTAGAAATGCCCACTCAGGAGCTTTTGGGCTCAAAATCAGTGATGCAGGGAGCTTATGGGGTCCCAAACACTGATTTAGAGAGACTTTGGGCTCAGAAACAGCCCAGACTTCAGGAAGCTCTGGGGTTGAGAAAGGCCAATTAAGGGAGCATTTGGCTCAAAACCACTGCTTTGGGGGGCTTTTGGCCTCAGAAAGTCCTCTCTAGCCAGCTTTTGATTCAAAATTCCAATTTAGGGAGCTCTTGGCCTCAGAAACACATGTTTAGGGAACTGCAGTGCCCAGAAAAAGCCACGTTGGGAGCTTTGGAGGTCATGAAGAGCCACCTGGGGAGCCCCAGGGCTCAGAAACACCCATTTCATGAGCTTTGGGGCTCAGAGAAATCAATGTCCAGAGACTTTGGACTCAAAAGCAGCTATTGAGGATCCTTTGGGGTTCAGCAACACCATTTCAAGGAGCTTTTGGCCTCAAAAACAGCCACTTAGTGGAACTTCACAGCTGAGAATGGAAAAGTTTTGGGAGTATTTGGGCTCAGGAACACCCACCTCGGGAGCTTCTGGGACCTGAAACAGCAATTCAGAATGCATTTGGGTTCAGAAACACTGATTTAGGGAGCATTGGGGCTCTAAAACACCGATTTAGGGAATCTTGGGCTTAAGAAACCCTGATTTAGGGCGTTTGAGGTTGAGAAAAAATGATGTCGGAAGCGTTGGTGGCCATAGAGAGTGATTTGGGAATATTTTCAGATCAAAAAGAGCATTTAGAGAGCTTTAGGGCTCCAGAAAACCAATTAAAGCAGACTTTGGGCTCAGTAGCCCCCATTTAGGAGCTTTTGGGCTCAGAAACGTGAATTTCAGGCGCAGAAGGAGCAACCCGTGGGGAAAGGCAGGAGCGAGGGTCTGGCGCTGGGGCAGCCTGGAACAAGGCTGGGAAGAAGCAGCTCCGCAGCAGGGGCAGCAGCACCGCGGGGCTCCGCACGGTCCGGCTCTTTCCGTCATCCCGGCTATGTCCATTTCCCACCCCCACGGGCTCCTCCCCCTCCCCCAGCACCTCGTTTCTTGGTTTTACACCGATTTCCCGTAAATCCCTGGAAAACTGAAACCGAAAGTGGGGAGGTCCAGTCACGGAGCGGCTCCTCGGGGCAGCCCCGCTGGGGCGGGGAAAGGGCGCGGCCGGCGGCCCCTGCCCGGTCCTGGGGGCCTCCCAGGGGCACCAGGAATGGCACTGGGAGCACTGGGAGCGAACCCCATGGGCTGATGGCCAACAGGGCACATGGTTTGCATTACGGGGGTCGGAGCTCTGCGACACTGATCTCGGGAACTTCATGGCTCAGAAACCCCTATTTCGGCAGCTTTGGGGCCAGAACAGTCACTTCGGGAGTTTTGGAGACGAGAAAGAGCAATTCTGGGGGCTTTGGGGCCCCAGAACACCGATTTCAGGTTTTGGGCTCAGAAAAAAAAAACACTTAGGGAGCTCCGAGTCTCAAAAACATTAATTAAGCAAGCTTTGAGCTCAAAACAAAACACAAAAAAAAAGTTTAGGGATATTGTGAGCTCAGAAACATAGAGAGATTTTGGGCTCAGAAACACCCATTTAAGGACATTTTAAGGTCCTAAACACCAATTTAGGGAGCACTGGGAATGAGAAACAAATGTTTCAGGAGGATTTGTGCTCAGAAATATCAAATTAAGGAGGTTTTGGACCTCCCAAAAAAGCCAATTCAGGGAGATTTGTGCGCAAGAAATCTGAGTACAACGAGCTTTTAGAAGAGACAGGACCAGCAATTTAGGGAACTTTGGGGGTCTAAAGTACCAATTTTGGGAGCATCTGGACTCAGAAAGACCAATTCAGGGAGCTTTAGGGCTCCAAAACACCCATTTCAGAGCTCTTGGTCTGAGAAAGAGTGATTTATGGAGCTTCTGGCTTCAGCAATACCCAGTTATGGAATTTCTAGGCTCAGAAAAAAAATTATCTAGTGAGCTTCGGGGCTCAAAACCAGCAATTTCCGGTTCTTTGGGGCTCAGAAACCCCATTCAGGAGCTTTTGGGCTCAGATACTGCAAGTCTGGGAGCTTTAGGGCTCAAAATCAGTGATTCGGGGAGCTCTGAGGCTCAGAAACATCCATTTAGTGAGCTTTGGGGTCCCAAACACTGATTTAGGGAGATTTTGGGCTCAGAAACAGCACTTTAGGGATCTTTGGGTTGAGAAACACCCATTTAGGGAGCATTTGGCCAAATCCACTCATTTAGGGAGCTTTGGAGCTCCAAACCAGAGATTTAGGATCTCATGGGCTCAGAAACATTAATTTTGAGAGCAGAAGCAGCAGCGCGGGGGCAGGGTGGGAGCGAGGGGCTGGCGCTTACCTGGGACAAGGCTGCGAAGGAGCGGCTCTGCGGCGGGGCCGGGAGCAGCTCGGCTCAGCCCGGTTATACTCCTGCCTGTGCCCCCACCCCCTCCCTGCCCACGGGCTGCACCTCCCCACACTGTCCGACCCCCTCCCCTCACTTCTTGTTTTTACATCAGAATCTCGGAAACGGCTGAGAAAGCGAAAGCAGCGGTGCTCCAGGGAGGGAGCGCCTCCTCCGAGACAGGAAATGAGCCCGGGGGTTCCGCGGGGGAGTGAGGAGGGGACATGGCCGGCAGCCCCTGCCTGGTCCTGGGGGCTTCCCAGGGCACCAGGAATGGCACTGGGAAGGAATTGGAGCACTGCGGGGAGCCAGGATGATAAATAACATAAAGAATAGAAATCTTCAGTTCCCCTGAAGTTGCTGAATAGAGCTTAAAGACTCACTAGCAGAAAAGATAAAAGACTATAAAAGTACTTACACAGGATGATAAACGTGTGTGGAACCAGTGGAGAAGCAGATAAAAAGGATTACAGTGGTTTTTGTTTATTTAACCACGTCCACCACAGTAAAGTTAAACAATAAAACACCTTGAGTGCATAATTCTAGAATAAAAAGGTGCCAGCTCCATGGACAGTGGAATTATTGTTCCTAACCAGAATAAGACTGAGGAAAAAGAATTAATAACTGTGTCACTAAAGTACTACTGAAGTCTGTAAGTTGTGTCTTGAGAGTCAGCCAGAATCTTTGTTTGCCAAAGACATCTCTAGAGTGTCACCATGGATTAGTCAGGAAAGTTCTAATGAAAATTTAAATATCAAAGTAGCCAAAATACTCAGTGTAATAATTGCTGGGTATGTTCTCAACTAAAGTTGGGAGGAATGGGATTCCCTTGGAGGGCCCACCCTACAGGGTGGCAGAACTCTGTCAATGGGCTCTGACTCGTAAAGGAGTCAGTGCAGGGACAGTTAAAGAGAACTGTGCTGTGAGCAAAGGAATGCAATTATCAGTTTTACAGGATTCACTAGGATTTCCCTTCAGGAGTAACCAAACCCTGTAATAGTTAAAGGCCACAATGGGAAAGGATTTCTGTGCTTTACTATCAATGTTGGTAGAACTCGGGGTGCTGGAGCTGGTCAGTGTCAGTGTTACACCGCTCCCAGCTGCAGGGCCTCTGTGAAACTCCTCTGGAGCACAGGGAGGAGCCCTGGATCCATCAGCAGCCCAACAGTGGGAAATAGGAAATCAGACCTTTGGTACTGGGAGTGGGACCTGCTGGGTGTGCAGAGACAATGCCCATAAATGGCATCCTAAAGGATGGTTTGAGTCCTGTTGCCAGGCAATATTGATACCTCCCTTTAGGATACTTCAGCAATAACTGCAAGGAAGAGTTTCACGTTAAGAGAACATTTTCCACCCAAAGAGTGCCTTGGATTTCAGAAAGCCAAAGATTCTGGTTCACCCTGTGCCCCACATGCGCTGCCTCATCCTGTGGAGTTCACATTAATGAGCTGAATCGATTATTAGAAGAAGCAGCAAATGATACTGTTAAAATATCCATCAGCACATCCTGTGAGCTCCAACAAACACGAACGGGGGCTCTGCAGACCCGCATGGCCTTGGATTATCTGCCTGCTGGCCAAGGAGGAGCCTGGGCTATTCTAGGACAGGAATGCTGCACTGTTATCAGTGATGGGTTTGAAGTCCAACAGTCAGGAATCACCTCGATGGAAAGAGCAGTAGAAGAGTGGCAGAAAGAAGAAAATTCTCCTTGCTGGGATTGGCTTTGGGGCTGCCAAACTGGAGGCTGCTGCGAAATGCATTTGTGGCAGTCACTGTAATCACTGCAGTGTGAGCACTTGGTGTGTTATGATTCCATGTTAGAGCTGTTGTGACACTTTGTGCTGGGAAATGGAGCACTGAGACTTGTCTAAAAAGAGACACAGTCTCTAGAAAAAGGGGGATTTGATAAAGAACAGAGAATAGCAACTAATGAGGCATGTTTTAAAAGGAATGTGAATTATAGCTGTGAGTGATGACCTTGAGCAGCACTTAATTGGAGAACAAGAGGTGATGCCTTTATGCCTGATACCTAAATCTAAGACTCCATTATTAGAAGAATTGTTATGAAGGTTGCAGTTCATGTCTAGGTCAAAGCACTGATTGAAGTTCCAAGGCCTGAACACCAGGCCCTGGGCCAAAGGTGACCTCTAGATGAACCTTCCAACCAAAGGTTATATTTGTATCAACTCATTAACAAAGTACTATTAACAATATGTTCTATGTACCTGTGCATTGGTGAAACACAGATTTACCTTTCTGTTTTTAGAAACCGGACAAGGACACATCTGGCCTTGTTTGGGGCTGTATGGTCAAAGTCAGCTCCCTTGGCTCCTCCTTGAGCCCTGGCCAGGCTTAGGAGGAAGCCAAGAGGAGGATGAAAGCAGATGTTCCCGCACTGGAAGTGCTGTCAGTTTGTTTCTCCAGCACTGTCAAAGCTGGGCCCTCTCCCAGCGGGTTGGAGCCTCAGCTGTGGCTGGAGGCAGCTGCAGGAATTCCCAGTGTCCGGGAGTGGCTCTCCAGTCCTTGGCTGGGACAGCTTCCCCAGCTGATGGGTGGCTCTGGGTGATGGTAAAGTCTGAGGGGAACTGGGGCTGGATCTTGGTTAATCACTGCAGGCAATCTTTGGCAGGGATGATTGGGGGCATTGCTGAGCTGCTCCTGCTGTGATTCTTTGCTAATGATTATGTGCTTTGCTGAGCTTATGCTTTTGTAATTCTTTGCAGATTTGCATTCTATAAATTACACAATTCCTTCAGTTGGTGTCTGTGTCTTTGGTGCTGACCCTGCCCACCAGCAAAACAGGGCCCCATCCTGCCTGCCTGTTACCTGGGAAGACAAAAACCCTCACTCCAAATGTCCTCCCTTCCTCCTTGTTCCCCCACTTTATACACTGGCCATGATGTCCTGTGGTCTGGGATATGCCTGGAGTCAATTGGGGTCAGCTGTCCTGGCTGTGACCCCTGCCAAGCTGCCCCCACCCCAGCCCTCGCCAGCGTGGCCGGATGAGGGGCAGGAAAGGCCTTGGCTCTGTGCAAGCTGAGCAAGAACAAAACCATCTCAGTGTGAGCAACGCTGTGCTCAGCACAGACCCCAGCAGTGTCTCATTGCCAGTGTCTGTGGCATCAGTCCCTACCAGGGGTTTCCATGGAAATTGTCATGACAGGAGACCCTGGGGTTGTGTCCTACTGGCAGTTGCCACTGAAAGGAATGAGGGACTTGTCTGTACAAACAAGCTGTGGGCCTGCTGGTAGATCAAACTAGCACTGAGAGATAAAAGAAACAATGGGAAGGATTCCACTGATTGATGAATGAAAAGAAAGAGATTTGTCTCTACAAACAAAATGTAGGTCTGCTAATAAATGAAACTGGATATTAAGAGATAAAAGAAACAATGGGAAAACCATAAAATTCAATAAGAAATAAAAATAAAGGGGGGGGGGTTTATGCATTATAAGGGAGTATTAGGTGTTTCGGGAAGCCTGTACCTCTCAAGTACCTCAGACAGTGGGGAAAGAGAGAGGGAAATGCAGTTGAGAAATTAGGATAAAAAGGAGGCTGCACCCTCCAAAAATTTGAGACCCCAGGGGAAATGCCCCATGGCCTCTCTCTTTATTTGAACAACGTAATGGGACTCCTCTGTCTCCTCTTTGGACATAAACCTCTAATGTTTGTGGATTAATTTCCTGACACTGCCGTGGGGAATGGCAACCTCATCGATGGCAGCTTCTGCTTGGCACACCCTTGAGGAGTGTCTCTGTTTTTAGTGGGGAAACTCAGGAGTTTTACAATGCTAAAAAACAAAAGGGAAACCCCCCCCCTTTGCCTGAGTGCAGCCAGTTCTCTGAGCAAAGCAGGTCCCAGGTGAGTGAAGAGAGACAGGATGGGGCTGGGAATGTGGAGCAGGGTTGTCCACACTGGGTCAGACCTCAAGGCACAGCTTCTGTGACCAGGCCAGACCTCCTTTGGAGAGACCCTGGATCAATATCAGTCACAGAATGCTGCAATCACCTCTTCTCTAAAGAGAAAAGTAATAAAATACACCCCTTAAAATAGGAATGAGTATTTCTTAGAAGCTCTTTGAAATATTTCTCCATAACTGAAGAAGTAAATGTTCCTAATGAACTGCACCAGGCTAGAGGGAAAGCAAGGCAGAGCCAGGGTTTGTCAGGACTTGCTTGATCCTAATGAGCCCCGTGGTGCATTTGGGGCTGAGCCCTTGAAGCTCAGGGCCTGAGAGGAGATTGCACAAACCTTTCCAGGAGTCAAAGGCAGAGGAAACACCCAAAGTGTCTCAAGGCATTGATGGGTCCCTCTGAGGTCCATCCCAAAGACAGGCTCCTCATGGACTCCTTGGAGGAGAGAATTGGAGGCTGGGATTGCCCAAAAACCTCTCAGAGCCTCAGTGTGGGAAGGAAAATCCAAAGTACCTTAAAAACCTTGAGTATCTCAGAGCATTAATGAGCCCCACTGAGTGTCAATGCAAAGCTCTCAAGGGACTCGTTAAAGTAATTGGAGATAATTGGAGGCCATGATTGTACAAACCTCTCAGAGAGTCTGTGTCAAAAGGGAAGCACCAAGTACTTTGAAAAACCTGAAGTACCCTGAAGCATTAATGAGCCCCAGTGAGTGTTGTTACTGACAAAGAATCTCCAGGGACTCATTAGAGCAGATAATTGGGGGCCAGGATTGCACAAAGCTCTCAGAGACTCCCAGGCAAAAGCCAAAGCCAAAGTCCTTTGAAAACCCTGCAGTCCCTGGGAGCATTCAGGAGCCCCCCAGGGCCATTCCTGACCAAGGCTCCCCAGGGACTCCTTCCAGCAGATCCCTGAGGCCACTGGGATGTGGGGGGATGCTGAGGGCAGGACAAGGGGCTGACAGTGCCCAGCCTTGCTGGGGCTGTGCCAGGAGGCCCCAGGGCCTCAGGACAAGGTGTCTCCTCCCAGCCCTTGGTGGCACAGATGCTGCTGTGCCCCAGGGCACCAAGACTTGGCTTCTCTTTGTCCCCCCCTGTCATCCCTGCCTCCAGTTCTCTGCTCTGACTGGAGCCTGGGGACACTTTCTCAGTCGTGTCCCTCACTGGGACCCATGAAAACTTCCAGAAACTTTGAAGTTCAATTCTGACTGGAATCCTTGAGAGGTTTGTGCCAGTCCCTGTCAGGGACTGATGTTCAGGGCCTCAGCACCAAGGCCCGAGAGGGTCATTCCAGTCCTTGTGCTGTGTCTGTGCTGCTGAGCTGGGCCGGGCTCCTGGCACAGAGGCAGCTCCTGGCAAGCGGCAGCGCTGCAGAGAGACAGCTCTGGCCAGGAGCAGCTCCTGGGCACAGCCCAGCAGGGCTGGGGCACTGCCTGCAGCCAGCCCGGGCACAGCACAGAGGCACACAGGGCTTAAACTCAGCCGGGGCTGGGAAGGGGCTGGGAAGTGACTGCGGGAGAATCACTCCCAGCCCCTGGCACAGGAAGCCTCTGGCTGCAGGACACGGCAGCTGCAGCTCCTGGAGGGATCTCCTAAAGCTGCAACATCCCCCTGCCTACGGATTCTGTGAGTACAACTCAGAGCATCTCGAGTGCAGGGGAGGTGAAATGCTCATGAGGCTCTGACGGGCTGAGGGTTTCTGATCACTCCCAGAATATTTCCAATACAAGGATTTTGATAGAAATGAGGAAATTTCCTGAGACTTTGTTTTCAGTTTCCTGCCATTGGAGAATGGTGGGGAGGGAGGATAAATATTAAAGGTGTTATGAATTTTGTCAGGTCCCTGGGACATCCAACTGTTCCTTTTAGTGATCAGCAGGTGCACAGGAGATGCCTCCTGTGCTTTCAGCCACTCCTGTGCCCATGGACAGCACCAGCATCACCTTGGCTGGACCCATCAGGCTCAGTCTGAGCTGTCCTTTCTCCAAGCTGCAAACAGAACCTGCCCCAGCCAGTGCCCTGCACACAGGCAGGTTTCTGTAGGGCCAAGGAGAGTGCACAGAGATTTGGGGTCTGTGAGTGCTGGCAGGGAGAGATCAGGCACAGGGAAACAGCTCCAGGAGGAAAATCCCCAGGAAGCAGAGAGAAGATCAGGCAATGAGAGAAAACAAAACCCAGAAATGCATCAGGGAGAGTTTAGAGATCTCCACAGGATCCCCTCCAGTGCAGCCCCTCCCTCTGAACAAGCCCCCTCCCTCGTCTCTCCCCCAGCCAAGCCTCTGCCCTCAGGGCCGGGGGTCCAAGGCGTGAAGCCCCTCCTGTGCAGGCAGAGCTGCAGCAGAGCCGTGGGGCAGCTCTGCAGCCCCGGGCCCAGTTCCCTCTGCAGAGCACAGGGCTGGGAGCAGCTGCCCGGCCCTGGGGGCTCTGGGAGGGGGCACAGCTGGCTCAGGGTGACGCTGGCCCCAGTGCCCGGCTGTGGGCAGGGCTGTCAGTGCAGCCAGGGCAGCAGCTCAATCTCCCTTCGTCCAGTGCCAGCTCTGGGACTCTTGGCTCTCTCCCCGAGGTTTCCTTCCAAGCTGGGAGTTTCCTCCAGGATGCAAACGTGTCCTGGAGCATCTTTGTGTTATCTGAAAGGCCCAGAGAGAGGAGAAAAGCAGAGATGCTACAAGTGTGCAAATGCTGTCGGGTTGGTGAAATGAGCCAGGGGTGTCCTCGGCTACAAATGTGGTGCTGAGACCTTGAGAGAGGGACGGACATTTGGGGGTCTGTGGTGGATCCATCTGCTCCCAGCAGCACCTGGTGATCTTTAAGGGAAACATGGGAGGGTGAACATTCTGCATTTGAGAAAAGTGAAACAGAGAAGCTCTGAACAGGTCAGAATGACAGAGCACCTCCCCTGAGTCTCCACTCATCATCTTGCCTTGCAAAGTTGCTCTGTTCTCCCGGAGGGCAGCAGAAATGCTGAGGATTTCTGATATCCAAGAATACCAGGAGAGATATGGGGGGAGATTAAAAACAAAAACCTCAGAACTCTTAAACACAAAAGGGTGTCTGTGTGTGTTCCAGGGGAGGGTATACAGGAAATGGCTTTGATTGTGGTTACAGACATCTCCTCTAACTCTTCACTGTCTTTTTCTCCATGGCAGAACCCAATGCCCGGACACAGCCAATGTACAACAGCAGCTCCACCACCCAGTTCCTCCTGCTGGCATTGGCAGACACGTGGCAGCTGCAGCTCCTGCACTTCTGCCTCTTCCTGGGCATCTCCCTGGCTGCCCTCCTGGGCAACGGCCTCATCATCAGCGCCGTAGCCTGCGGCCAGCACCTGCACAGCCCCATGTTCTTCTTCCTGCTCACCCTGGCCCTCACCGACCTGGGCTCCATCTGCACCACTGTCCCCAAGGCCATGCACAATTCCCTCTGGGGCACCAGGCACATCTCCTATTCAGCATGTGCTGCTCAGGTGTTCTTCTTTCTGTTTTTCCTCTCAGCAGAGCTTGCCCTCCTCACCATCATGTGCTACGACCACTACGTGTCCATCTGCAAAGCCCTGCACTACGGGACCCTCCTGGGCAGCAGAGCTTGTGCCCACATGGCAGCAGCTGCCTGGGCCAGTGCCTTTCTCTACGCTCTCATGCACACGGCCAATACATTTTCCCTGCCCCTGTGCCAGGGCAATGCCCTGGGCCAGTTCTTCTGTGAAATCCCACACATCCTCAAGCTCTCCTGCTCCAAATCCTACCTCAGGGAACTTGGGCTCATTGCTGTCAGTGTCTGTTTGCTCTTTGGCTGTTTTGTGTTCATTGTTTTCTCCTATGTGCAGATCTTCAGGGCCGTGCTGAGGATCCCCTCTGAGCAGGGCCGGCACAAAGCCTTTTCCACGTGCCTCCCTCACCTGGCCATGCTCTCTCTGTTCCTCAGCACTGCCATGTTTGCCCACCTGAAGCCCCCCTCCATCTCGTCCCCATCCCTGGATCTGGTGGTGTCAGTTCTGTACTTGATGGTGCCTCCAGCCCTGAACCCCCTCATCTACAGCCTGAGGAACCAGGAGCTCAGGGATGCCCTGAGGAAAATGATGACTGGATTTTTTCAGCAGCAATAAAGTGCCGGTTTTGTTCTCCACAGCTGCAGTGTAACTCAGTGCAGGCCCAGCCTGTCTGCTCAAGTTTTTCAGAGTGGCTGTGTGTGTGCAGGGTTTCCTTTTTCATTTTGTGATAATGTTGTGCTCAATGAAACTTTATTTATCCCGTCATCATCCCATTACTGGGATCATTCATCCTATTTAGAATTCACTGCTTACACCTTGAATTTTACCCAGAGACAATGGAAATGAGGAATCACCTCCTCTGTGCACTGTAGCAAAATAAAGGACCCTGCAGCAACTTGTTTGTCAAAAATGCTTCCTTTAAAACCTCATCTGAATCTGGCAGGGCAGTGCCTGTGTGCAGAGGGGGAGAGAAGCTGAGTCCCAGCACAGCAGCAGGGCCAGGGAGCAGCAGCACTCGGTGCTTTCAGAGCTGCTCTGTTTATCCTTCCACGCTGTCCTTCTGTCCTTGTGGGAGTCCTCAGCTCTGGCTGCTGTGCTGCTGTCCTGCTCTGTGGCACTCCTGTGAGCACAGGAGGGGTTGACAGATTTGTGTTATTTAAAAGTAGACAGCAGTGGCTGGAATTGCTGGGCTGATCAGTGAAGTTTTTCAGAATTTTATGGCCCTGGCATGTGAGTCACAGGTGGATCACAGCGAGTCCTGGAGCTGCCAACCTGAACATGAATAGCAGAATGGACAAAGCTGCAGCTTAAACGTGACTTAAAAATAGATCCCCAGAGTGGCCAGCCCAGAGATCGTGGTCTGTGAACTGGAACAACCACATGACAACAGGGACTGCAGACCCACCAAAACCCCACCCAAACCCAGCTCAGAGGGGCCATGGTGGCCCCGTGGCAACCACTGGGCACCAAAGCAGTGAAGCCGTGGAGAGCGAGAGGCTCAGTGGCTGACATTTCTGTGGGACGGGGCTGTCGTGTGAGGGGTGGGGGCTTTAGATCCCAGGGGAATCATTGCCCAGGGAGTTTTTGTTCAGGTCTGTAGTGCATTGATGCTGCCTGGACTCCAGGCACCCACCAAAGCTGCTCTCTCACTCCTGTCCACAGCTGGACAGGAGAGAGAAAATATAACAAAGGGTTCATGGGTTGAGATAAGGACCAGGAGAGATCCCTCATCCAACACCGTCCTGGGCAAAAGAGGCTCAACTTACAGATATCAAGTGAATTTATTAATAACAAAATCAGAGCAGGATAATGAGAAGTGAAAGAAGAGCTTTCAAAACACCTTCCCCCTCCCCTCCATCCTTCCCACCGATGGCGCAGGAGACAGGGAATGGGGACTGTGGTCAGTTCATCTCCTGTGGCTTCTCCCGCTGCTCAGGGAGAGGAGTTGTTCCCCTGTGAGACCGTGGGGTCCCTTCCCACGGGAGACAGTTCTCCGTGAGCGTCTCTGACGTGGGTC
The DNA here is from genome assembly GCF_000738735.6 of Corvus cornix cornix. Taxonomy (NCBI): domain Eukaryota; kingdom Metazoa; phylum Chordata; class Aves; order Passeriformes; family Corvidae; genus Corvus; species Corvus cornix. The sequence goes on from NW_024108692.1 coordinate 374,016, forward strand.
CAATCTGACGAGCAGCAGTCCCCCAAAACTGCTGCGGCGTGGGTCACTCTTCCATGGGGTCAGTTCTTCAAGGCCAGGCTGCTCCAGCCTGGGAGCAGGGCCCCTCTGCAGCGGCTCTGCCCCTGGATCACAGCCTCCTGCAGGCATCCGCCTGCTCCGGCACGGGCACCTCCCCCAGGGGCTGTGGGTGGATCTCTGCATCCCCTGTGGATCCCCAGGGCTGTGGGTGGATCTCTGCATCCCCCGTGGATCCCCAGGGGCCGCAGGGGCACAGCTGCTCCACCATGGTCTCACCACGGCCTGCAGAGGAATCTCGGCTCTGGCTCCTGGAGCACCTCCTCCCCCTCCTTCTCCACTGCCCTTGGTGTCTCCCTGTTGTTTCCCTCACATGTTCTCCCCTCCTCCTCTTCTCTGACTACAAAAACACTGTGTCCCACTTTGTTTTCATTTCCTTCTGAAATCTGCTATCACAGAGGCGTTACCAGCCTCTCTCAGTGGCCCAGCCTTGGCCAGTGCCATGTCCATCTTCGGAGCCATCGGGGATTGGCTCTGCCGGACATGGTGGAAGCTTCCAGCAGCTTCTCACAGAAGCCACCTCTGTGGCCCCCCCGCTACCAAAACCCAGGCCGTGCCAAACCAACACACACAGGAAGGAAAGCACAGAGCCCCAGCGCTCCAGGGCAGGTGAGAAGCAGCTCTGGCCATGCCAAGGTCAGCCGGAGCTGCCAGGCGGCCCCAGGAGCCCAAGGCAGCCAGAGCTGTTCCATGTTCCCTTGGTTCCGTGGGCCCTGCAGGGTCACAAAGGCCCCTCGGTTCTTTGGGGCCAGCAGTGCCACAGTGGCCCCTTGGTTCCATGGAACGCCACAGGGTCACAATGGTCCCCTTGGTGCCACCAGCCCTGCAGGGTCACAACGGCCCCTGGGTTCCACGAGGCCACGCAGGGTCACAGTGGTCTCCAGAGGAAGGGCAGCACCGAGCCCCAGGGTTTCAGGGGCAGATGAGACACAGCCACCAGAGGCCAAGGCCAGCCACATCTGTCTGTCCTGGCAGGTTTGTCTGGGAGCAGCCCTTGGATATTGGGAATTCAGGAGGTGGAATCCAATTTTGGCCATGGGCACCTTGTTGAGAAGGATGGGTTTATTCCACATGAAAGAAAAGCACAAAGTCCAAGAGTTTTGGAAGAAGATGAGAGGTGGCCACCATGGGCGAGAGCAGCCAGACCTGTCTCTCATGGCAGCTTTTGTCTGGGAGCAATCCTTGGATAGACAGAATTTGGGAGGTAGAATCTCAGTTTTGGCCATGGGAGCCTGGATGAGAAGGACGGTTCTTTTCCTTAGGAAGGAAAGCACGGAGCCCCAGGAGCCCCAGGGCTGCTGAGCCAGCCCCTGCTGCCCCGGGAGGGAATTTGGGGAGGGGGCAGAGGGGGTGCGCAGCCCCCGCCGGGGGATGACCCCGGCCCAGCGCCCTTCGTTCAGCACCGAGCTGGGCTTGGGGCCGCAGGAGGAAGAGGCCGATGGGAAGCAGATCCTGCAGGGGGGACAGGGCTTGGGCTCAGGGCAAGGTCCTGCCCTGCACACCTGGCTCAGGTGTGAGCCTGCCCCGGGAAGGGAGCGGGACATTCCCATCCCCACGGATCAGGGCTGGGAGCAGCGCTGGGAGCACGGACATGGAAATCCTGGGAGCCACTGGGACCGCCCTGGGGGGTGAATTATCCCCCCCAGCACCCCCAAAGAGACCCCCAGGGCAGAAGAAGGGATGTGCAAAGGGGTGGGGGAAATCTGCAATGATTTTGGGGCAATGATGATCGTGTGTGTGTTTCTTGTGGGACAATCTGGGAATGTGTCTGTGAAGCACAGTCTGCAAACAGGAACATTCCTGAACTCGGCACACACGGCTTTGGGAGGGGCTCTCCCCTCGTGCATCCGGCCCAATAAAGAATGCTGCTGCTTCGTGCTGCGCTGGTGCTGAGGAGGTTTTGTTTCACTGAAGTTTTGGGAACACCTCTGTGCCTGTGTCACAGACCCACAGAGCAGCTGTGATGTCAGAAAGGGGCTGTGTGACATCACAGAGTGGGCTGTGACATCACAGGGTATTGGTGTGAGATCACAGAGAGGGCTGGGCCATCCCAGAAGAGGCTGTGACATCACAGAGTGGGTTGTGACATCACAGGGTGGCTGTATGACATCATAGAGTCTACTGTGACATCATGGAGCAGGTCTGTGACATCACAGATTGGGCTGTGACATCACAGAGCAGAGATCAGACATCATCGGGCAGACTATGACATCACAGAGCAATTGTGACATCACAGAGGAGGCTGTGACATCACAGGGTGGCTGTATGACATCACAGTGCAGAGTTGTGACATCATAGAGAGGGCTGTGACATCACAGGGCAGCTGTGTGACATCACAGATGGGTGGTGTGACATCACAGAATGGGTTGTGACATCCCAGGGTGGCTGTGTGACATCCCAGGGGGTTGGATGCCATGGCAACCCTCAGCAGTTCCAGTTCCCTTGGAAACCCCCCCAGGACCCATTGCTGCAGTCAGGCTCCGTGGCCACTTGCCCGCAGAGCTGTGGCTGCCCTCGGCTGCCATGGCAGCCCTCAGGACAGAGCGGTGCCGGGGCTGGTGCCAGCTACAATTGCAGTGACACTCGCTGATGCCCTCAGGTGCCACGGCAGCGGCCACAGGGACCCGTTCCTCACTTTGGTGCCACGGACACCAACGCTTGGCCCCGCTGCCATGGGCATTGGCACGCTCACCTGCACTCAGGGCCCGTGGCCGGGCACTGCTGCCATGGACACGGGCACGGAGCCCTGGGCCACAGGCGGCTGCCGGGGCCACCAGCCCAAGGTCCCGTGGCCAGGGCCGGGGCCATGGAAAGGAACCCGTGGAGCCGTGCTGATGCTGGGTGGCCATGGGGTGCTGCTGTGGGCTGGGCCAGAGGGAATTTCCTTGCCAGCCCTTTCTCTGGGGCTGTGTTTGGCTCTGTGCTGAGCACAGCGTTGCTCACACTGAGATGGTTTTGTTCTTGCTCAGCTTGCACAGAGCCAAGGCCTTTCCTGCCCCTCGTCCGGCCACGCTGGCGAGGGGCTGGGGGTGCGGGGCAGCTTGGCAGGGGTCACAGCCAGGACAGCTGACCCCAACTGACCCCAGGCATATCCCAGACCACAGGACATCATGGCCAGTGTATAAAGTGGGGGGAACAAGGAGGAAGGGGGGACATTTGGAGGGAGGGTTTTTGTCTTCCCAGGTAACACTCAGGCAGGATGGGGCCCTGTTTTGCTGGTGGGCAGGGTCAGCACCAAAGACACAGACACCAACTGAAGGAACTGTGCAATTTATAGAATGCAAATCTGCAAAAAGTCACAAAAGCATAAGCTCAGCAAAGCACATAATCATTAGCAAAGAATCACAGCAGGAGCAGCTCAGCAATGCCCCCAATCATCCCTGCCAAAGATTGCCTGCAGTGATTAACCAAGATCCAGCCCCAGTTCCCCTCAGACTTTACCATCACCCAGAGCCACCCATCAGCTGGGGGAAGCTGTCCCAGCCAAGGACTGGAGAGCCACTCCCGGACACTGGGAATTCCTGCAGCTGCCTCCAGCCACAGCTGAGGCTCCAACCCCGCTGGGAGAGGGCCCAGCTTTGACAGTGCTGCAGAAACAAACTGACAGCACTTCCAGTGCGGGAACATCTGCTTTCATCCTCCTCTTGGCTTCCTCCTAAGCCTGGCCAGGGCTCAAGGAGGAGCCAAGGCAGCTGCCTTTGACCATACAGCCCCAAACAAGGCCAGATGTGGGATTTCATGGCCTTGTCTGGTGTCTAAACACAGAAAGGTCAATACATGTTTCACTAATGAGAGGATACATCAATCACAACGCTAATGATCATGCGTATTTCGGTAATGAGCAGATACAAAGATAACCTTTGGTTGGAAGGTTCATCCAGAGGTCACCTTTGGCTCAGGGCCTCTTGTCCAGGCCTTGGCACTTCAGGGATGTGGTTTAGTGCTGGGCTTGACAGTGCTGGGTTAATGGTTGGACTCGATGAGCTCCGAGGTCTTTTCCAACAGGAAGGATTCTGTAATTCCAGGATTCTGTCTGCTGCATTCAGCCAGGTCCATGTTAGCAGCATTACTTTGGTCAAAAGTCTCCTCTTGCTCAGCTCTTGTGGCCTAAGGCTTCAGCTCCTTCAGCTCCTGGTGCTGAGCTGCTCATGCTGAACGAGACGACTCGGAGAGAAGAATACAGTTCATCCAATTCCTTCTGGCACACGGAGAGGGGAGGCTGTGAAAACAGGAGCATTGTTTGCTGTGGCCTCCTCTGTGCCCTTCACGCCTTTCAGCGCTTTGAAACAGCCAAGAGCTTTCTCCAAGAGTGCAATGAAGCAGCTGTTCCTGCTCCCAGTCTGTGCCCTTGACTGCTTTTGTCCCTCTTGCTGTGCCCTCTGTGCCCCCGGGGCTCGGTGGCTGCTGCCCAGGGCTGTGGCACTGGCACAGATCCAGTGCTCGAGACCCTCCTTTCTCTGCCCTCGGAGCTGCCTGCTCACAGCAGCCTTTTCCACCTGGAAGCTCCACATGGACAGGGAGTGCCCACCTCTGCTCCTTGCACACCCTCCAGGAGCCCAGGGCTGCCATCTCCAGTCCCTGCTGGCACTGAGGGCTCCCAGGTGCCCCAGG